>NW_022196898.1:10401172-10406868 GCF_008632895.1 Mastomys coucha
GTCATAGTGTTTACAACAGCAATAGAAATCTAACTAATTAACAACATTTGATAATTTTTCTGGGTTATTCCCAAATGTAAAACCTTTCAAGTATTTCTTGGGTAATAAATAGACTATAAACAGTGAAAAAAAGAAAAAGAAAGAAAACAGAGACAGAAACAGAAAGCCCTCTGGGCTAAGAGCCAGTTCTGGCCTTTTTGGCTCTGTCTTCCAGCCCTCTGCTGGCCTGTCTCATGGGAAGGAGGGGTCCTATACATTTCATTTAAGGGACCCTGTCCTTTCATATGCTTTGATATGTATCAGCCAACATGAGTCTCTGTGAGAATCAAGTGTAGGAAAAAAATCAAGGTAACCTCTTTCTCTTCCTAGAGTTATGACTTTAGTCATGGCCATTTTTCTGATTCCAGATCACAACAGACACATCTGATGTGCTTCCAGCTTCTGCCAGGGACTTCAGACCTAAAATTCCACAAAGCTTCTGCTTTATCCAGAGTCTTAGACTTCAAAGAAACCACCTGCTACTGCCAACTTCAAGTTTTGTCCATAGGTGCTATCTGACATTTTGGCTACCTGATCCTTTATTTGTTCAATCAAACCTTACAGTTTAAAATACTTAGAGATATTTCTTTTTTTCTAATTGTTCCATGCGTGATACAAACATCAAAGCCAATATGTGGAATTATTGACTGTAAATATTTAGGAACTACATCAAAGTCTGGCTTCTTTCCGGCCTTCTAGATCAATGGAGACTTCATTTGGCACAGACTAAGAAAGATAGGAATGTAATCAAAAGCTCTTAAGCTCTGTTAGATAACCAGAAAACCTGTTAGCTCATAGTTATTTTGTCCCAAAGTAGAAATCTATCTAAAGAATAAGTCATTTTTATACCGTTAACCAGTAGATAGTTTTTTGATATTGTATTCTTATAATATAGCATTATAATTTGTTCCTTGCAAGATCACAAATGTTCAACAAATATGCTGAATTGGATGAATAGTCCTCCAAATTTTGATGTCATTCAAACTTACTATCTTTATATTATAAATAATCATAATAAGAGGCTATAGAAGTGGCTTAGCAATTAAGAACACTTGCTACTCTTGCAAAGGACCTAGGCTCACAATGCTCAGATGGCAGCTTCCAGCTACCTGTAGCTCAGCTCCAAGGGACCCAGTAGTCTATTCTGACCATCTTGATATCAGATACACAGATGATACACATTTAGGCAAAGTATTTATGTAGTTAAGATAAAAATAAATAAATCTTTAAAAAATAAAGTTAAATAATTTTCTCAAAATATCAGATACTTACCTAGTACTGAATGCATCATTTGGCATGTATTTTTATCACATCTTCCTTATTTGTCACAATAAAATATTTTAGAAAGTTTATAGATGTGAAAAGGCATTGCAATAGACTCTGTTGTCCCCTGTATTATGTCCTGTGTCCAGTCTACTTTACATTTGTCACACTTTAGACAAAAATTAGTTTTTATTTTTCTCCTTTGGTTCAGCCAAGCTAGTTACAAGCCAGACAATAAAAAGAAGTGGCATATTAGATCATCCAATGCAATCGAAAGCAGCAATATTATAAATAAAGCTTTTCAATATATAGGGCAAAAAGAAATTGTCTGAGAGAATTATTATCACAACAAAAGACTCAATGTTCCTATATAAAAAATATCCAGCATATTAAACATATTGAAGAGTTTATACTGGATAAGTTTTTTTTTTCAAGTTTCATGTAACAAAAGCAATTCTGGCTAAATTAGTAAACACATTTTGTAAGTAATTAGTTTCATATAAATCCAGAAGTGTAGTTTTAAAAACCTGTTTGATTGGAACAAAATAAGCCCAAGCAAAGGTGATAGACAAAAAGTATCACCTTCCCTAGAAAAAATAGGATCTATTTATTGTTTTTGCTGGAGTTAAAGTAAGATTAATAGTTTAGGGTTTATATGTCAGGAGACAACTGGGCTATATTTTAGTTTAGCCATCTGGTTAACTTGCCACTTACATAAATGTCAATGCATTTAAAGAATTATAGTACTAGTAGAACATTTGTGTGTGTGTGTGTGTGTGTGTGTGTGTTTGTGAGGGGGGGAGGCTGAAAGCATACATAAGGGCATAAGGAAGAACTGTCTAGTACTGTGGCATGACAAAGAGTTCAAATAAGCATTTAAGAACATCACCTCTTCAAGCTCTGCAGCTCTCATGGGGTGAACTACAGCTTGTAATGAGAATGATGGAGCAAGTAAAAGGCATAGTCATGAATAGAGCCATGATTGAGAATCTTCCTTTGCCTGGAGTGCATCAGATTTCTTACATTGAGGAGGACACCTTCAGCAGGTCCTCAAAAAACAGTAATACTTACTGAGCTCCAAATCTGCCTTCAACTATGGCTCTCAAATAACATTGGCTTGATAAACCATGCAGAATACAGCTTTCTGAAGTTATCCATGTCCTAATCTTTGAAATTTCTGAATATTATCTTACATGCATGGAGATGTTGAGGTTATCATCAAGTTAAAACTGCTATCCAATGTAAATGTTTAATTCCTTACATGTGGAGACCTTTCAGCAGTGTGATGAGTCAGATAAAGGAACTGTAGGATCTGCAATGCAGTGAAGCTGCCTACAAAGAAAAATGAAATTATGAGTCAGGAATTGTAAAAGCTTCTAGAAGCTGAGAATAACCAGGGCACTTACTCCTGGAATTTTAAGAAAGAGCACACCCTTCTTGCTTGTGTTATTCTATACACTGAATTTGTATTAAGCTACCAAGTTGTGACCATTTGTCACAACACTGTAGAGTGTTGAGTCATGTACACCCCCAAAACATTTGTCTACCTCCAAGCTTTTAGAATGTTTATAAATTATAAATATTATTAGCATTTGTACTGATAATATATCTAAGAATTATTGCAGTAGTTTCTATTATTTTTATATATATACATGTATATATATATACTTCTTGTCCATATATATACATATATAACATATATGTATATATGTTTGTGTGTGTGTATTTGTGTGTGTGTGAGTAGTAGTAGTAGTAGTAGTAGTAGTAGTAGTAGTAGTAGTAGTAGTAGTAGTAGTAATAGTAGTAGTCTGATGGATCTGTGATATTCTCCCAATTTAGGTAGGAGTCTATATAATAAAATAAATTTAATGTAGTCTAGAAAAGAGGGACTGACCATTGAGAAGCATAATTTTATTTCTTTACTCCCAGGGTCTCCAGCCCAGTCTGAGAATATACTTGACCTTAAATCACATAGTAAGAGAACTACGTATAGGCTTTTTACACATATTTGGTGGCCCCAACATGGAAATGAAGACTTCGAATCCATGTGGACATTAATATGCTATATTAAGCAAAGAGAATACACTTCATGAAAATATCTCAAATGTCTAGCATCACTAAAGGAAGGTAAGTAATTTTAATAGAGTCTGTGCAGACTTTTTTCCATGTTTACTCTCCATCATGGGTAGGCATCTTTGACAGCTCTTTCTAGTTGTCAACTTGATTATATCTAGAATGAACTTCAGTCCAGAAATGTATAGTATACCTGTGATCTAGACCTTGAGGCAGGAAGACAGGTTTCTGACATGAATCTTGACATGGAGATCTTGAAGCATAATGGCCATGAAAATCTTAGGCCCAGGCAAGGTAGTACACACATTTAATTCCAGAAGACTGAGGCAAGCAAATCTCTGAGTTCAAGATCAGCCTGGAACAAAGCAAGTTTTAGACCCAGGTGTGGTGGTGCATACCTTTCACCTAAACCACACCTGCTGGAAGCCTACATAAGGGCATTGAAAGAAGAAATATTCAGTCTTCAATTGTATATACTTTCTTGTCAGCACATCTGTCAGAATCTACTTCTACAGACCAGCTCAAACAACTAGCCTTGTGGGACTGAGCAACTACTAGATCCTTAGCCTTGTTATGAACCACTTCCCATTGTTGGGTTAGTTGGATTACAGACTGTAAGTCATTACAACAAATTCCCTTAATATATTGAGACATTGCATAAGTTCTGTGACTTGAGGGAACCCTGACTAAGACAGCATCTTTCACAAGGAGATTTGTTTCTGGGTTTTGAAGGATGACATCATCATGGCCTTCCTGAACTTGCAGATTTTCAGGTGACTTTAGCTAAATATAGCCCTGATGCTAAAATTGCATATTTTTGATGATACCCTTTGCTTAAGTTAAACAAATTAGTGAGAACCCTTAAGATTTCGTTTGCCTTGATGAATTTGTCATCATTCAGCAGCCTTATCCTTGGTTGCTGATACTATAAAGTTAGCAAATGAAGAATAGCTCCAAGGCTAGCAGATAAATATTAACTGACTTTACAAAAAAATGACCTGCAGAACCTACACTGTCTGCTGAGATCAAATACTAACAAAGGAAAAATAATTTCCAGACAACTGAATATAGTAACTACTAGTCAAAATGATGTGTGGTAATTGCTTTAAGTTTCAAAACCACATATAGGATGTTGAACATTTCTTTCGGTGCTTCTCAGACATTCAGTATTACTAAATTGAGAATTCTTTGTTTAGCCTTGTACCCTATTTTATAATAGGGTTATTTGGTTCTCTGGAGTCTAACTTCTTGAGTTCTTTGTATATATTGGATATTAGGAGTCTATTCGATATAAGATTGGTAAATATCTTTTTCCAATCTGTTGATTGCCTGTTTGTCCTATTGACAGTGTCTTTTGCCTTACAGAATCTTTGTAATTTTATGAGGACCCATTTGCCAGTTCTTCATTTTAGAGCATAAGCTATTGGTGTTCTCTTCAGAAAATTTTAACCTCTGCCAATGTGATCTAGGTTCTTGCCTACTTTCTTTTCTATTAGTTTCAGTGTATCTGGTTTTATGTGGAGGTCCTTGATCCACTTGGACTTGAGCTTTGTACAAGGAGATAGGAATGATCAATTTGCATTCTTCTACATGCTAACCACCAGTTGATCCAGCTCAATTTGCCAAAAATGCTGTCCTTTTTCCACTGGATGGTTTTAGCTCTTTTGTCAAAGATGAAGTGACCATAGGTGTGTGGGTTCATTTCTGGGTCTTCAATTCTATTCCATTGATCCACCTGCCTGTCATCCTTAGTCATCAGGGAAATTCAAATCAAAAGAACCCTGAGATTCTACCTCATCGATAATTACACTTAGCAGCCTTATTGATAATAACCAGAAACTGGAAAGAACCCAGATGTTCCTCAACAGAGGAAAGGATACTGAAAATGTGGTACATTTACACAATGGAGTACTACTCAGCTATTAAAAACAATGAATTTATAGAATTCTTAGGGAAATGGATGTATCTGGAGAATACCATCCTGAGTGATGTTACCCAGTCACAAAAGACACACATGGTATACACTCACTGATAAGTGGATATTAGCCTAGGAGTTTGGGAAACCCAAGATACAACTCACAAACTCAATAAGAAGGAAAACCAAAGTGTGGATACTTCGATCTTTCTTAGAAGGGGGAACAAAATACCCATGGAAGGAGTTGCAGAGACTAACTGTGGGGCAGAGACTGAAGGAAGAACAATCCAGAGACTGCTCCATTGGGAATCCTTCCCATATTAAATCACCAATCGCAGACACTATTGTGGATCCCAGCAATTGCTGGCTGACAGGAGCCTGGTTCCCCCTCCAAAAAAAAAAAAAA
>NW_022196898.1:10406878-10408645 GCF_008632895.1 Mastomys coucha
AAAAAAAAAAAAAAAACCCGCTTCCTCCCTGCTCTTCCTGCTCACCAATCCACCCTCCCCTATTTCCTGGCCCTGGCATTCCCCTACACTGGGTCATAAAACCATCACAGGACCAAGGGCCTTTCCTCCCATTTGATGACTGGCTAGGCCATCCTCTGCTACGTATGCAGCTGGAGTCATAAGTCCCACCATGTGTACTTTGGTTGGTGGTTTAGTCTCTGGGAGTTCTGGAGTTACTGGTTAGTTCATATTGTTGTTCCTCCTATGGGGCTGTAAACCCCTTGAGCTCTTTGGGTGCTTTCTCTAGCTCCTTCACTGGGAACTCTGTGCTAAGTCCACTGGATGGCTGCCAGCATCCACTTCTACATTTGTCACTCACTGGCAGAGCCTCTCAGGAGACAGCTATATCAGGCTCCTGTCAGCAAGCACTTGTTGGCATCCACAATAGTGTCTGGGTTTGGTGATTGTATATGGGATGGATCCCCAGATGGGGCAGTCTCTGGATGGTAATTCCTTCAGTCTCTGCTTCACACTTTGTTTCTGTAACTCCTTCCCTGGGTATTTTGTTTCCCCTTCTAATAAAGACCAAAGTATCCACACTTTGGTCTTCCTTCTTGAGTTTCATGTGGTTTATAGATTGTATCTTAAGTATTCTAAGGTTCTGAGCTAATATCCACTTATCAGTGAGTGCATACTATGTGTGTTCTTTTGTGATTGGGTTACCTTACTCAGGATAATATCTTCCAGATCCATCCATTTGCCTAAGAACTTCATGAATTCAGTTTTTAATAGCTGAGTAGTACTCCATTGTGTAGATGAACCACATTTTCTGTATCCATTCCTCTGCTGAAGGACATCTGGTCTTTCCAGCTCCTAGCAATAATAAATATGGCTGTTATGAACATACTGGAGCATGTGTCCTTACTACATGTTGGAGCATCTTTTGGATATATGCCTAGGAGAGGTATAGCTGGGTCCTCATGTAATATTATTTCTAATTTTCTGAGAAACTGTCAGACTGATTTCCAGAATGGTTGTACCAGCTCAAAATCCCACCAGCAATGGAGGAGTGTTCCTCTTTCTCCACATCCTCGGCAGCATCTGCTGTCACCTGTGTTTTTAATCTTAGACATTCTGACTGGTGTGAGGTGGAATCTCAGGGTTGTTTTGATTTGCATTTCCCTAATGACTAAGCATGTTGAACATTTCTTTAGGTGCTTCTTAGCCATTCCCTATTCCTCAGTTGAAACTTCTCTTTTAGTGCTGTACCACATTTTTAATATAGTTATTTGCTTCTCTGGAGGCTAACTTCTTCAGTTCTTTGTATATATTGGATATTAGCCCTCTATCGGATGTAGGATTGATAAAGATTTTTTCTCAATTTGTCGGTTGCTGTTTTGTCCTATTGACAGTGTCCTTTGCCTTACAGAAGCTTTGTAATTTTATGACGTCTCAATTGTCAATTCTTGATCTTAGAGCATAAGCTATTGGTGTTTTGTTCAGGAACTTTTCCCCTGTGCCCATGTGTTCAAAGCTTTTCCCCACTTTCTCTTTTGTTAGATTCAGTATATCTGGTTTTATGTGGAGGGCTTTGATCCACGTGGATTTTAGCTTTGTACAGGGAGATAAGAATGGATCAGTTTGCATTCTTCTACATGTTGACCATCAGTTAAACCAGAACCATTTGTTGAAAATGCTGTCCTGCCGGGCGGTGGTGGCGCACGCCTTTAATCCCAGCACTTGGGAGGCAGAGGCAGGCGGATTTCT
>NW_022196898.1:10408868-10415131 GCF_008632895.1 Mastomys coucha
TGTCAAAGATCAAGTGACCATAGGTGTGTGGGTTCATTTCTGGGTCTTCAATTCTATTCCACTGATCTTCCTGCCTTGTCTCTGAACCAACCATGCAGTTTTATCACTATTGTTTTGTAGTACAGCTTGAGGTCAGGGATGGTGATTCTCCCAGAAGTTCTTTTATTGTTGAGAATAGTTTTCACTATCCTAGGTTTTTTGTTATTACAAGTGAATTTGAGAATTGCTCTTTCTAACTCTATGAAGAATTGAATGGAAATTTTGATAGCAGTTGCATTGCATCTGTAGATTGCTTTCTGTAAGATGGCCATTTTTACTATATTAATCCTGCCAATCCATGAGCATGGGAGCTCTTTCCATTTTCTGAGATCTTCTTTAATTTCTTTCTTCAGAGACTTGAAGTTTTTATAATACAGAAATTTCACTTGTTTGGTTAGAGTCATACCAAGATATTTTATATTGTTTGTGAATATTGTGATGGGTGTTCTTTCCTAATTTCTATCACAGCCCGATTATCTTTTGAGTATAGAAAGGCTTCTGAATTGTTAATTGTATATAAAGCCACTTTGCTGAAGTTGTTTATCAGATACAGGAGTTAGCTGGTAGAATTATTTTGGGTCATTTAAGAATACTATTATAGCATCTACAAATAGTGATATTTTGACTTCTTTCTTTCCTAACCCTTTGACCTCTTTTTGTTGTATAATTGCTCTAGCTACAACTTCAAGTACTATATTGAATAGATAGGGAGGGAGAGAATGGGCAGTCTTGTCTAGTCTCTGATTTTAGTGGGATTGCTTCAAGTTTCTCTCCATTTGGTGTGACTTTGACTACTGATTTGCTATATATTGCTTTTACTATGGGTATGGGCCTTGAATTCCTGATCTTTCCAAGACTTTTAACATGAAGGGATGTTGAATTTTCTCAAATGCTTTTTCACCATCTAATGGAATGATCATGTGTTTTTTTTCTTTGAGGTTTTTTTTTTTTTTTTTTTTTTTTTTTTTTTTTTATGTAGTGGAGTACTTGATGGATTTCCATATATTGAACCATCCCTGCATCCCTGGGATGATGCCTACTTGATTGTGGTGAATGATTGATTTGATGTATTCTGATGAATTTTTTGGACTTCCTCAGTTTCTGTTGTTATGTTTTCATTTTCATTTCTTATTTTGTTGATTTGGATTCTGTCTCTGTGCCCTCTGGTTAGTCTGGCTGAGGATTTATCTATTTTCTCAAAGGACCAGCTCCTTGTTTTGTTGATTCTTTGTATATTTCTTTCTGTTTCTATTTGGTTGATTTCAGCCTGGAGTTTGATTATTTCCTGCAGTCTACTCCTCTTGGCTATATTTGCTTCTTTTTGTTCTCGAGCTTTCAGGTGTGCTGTTAAGCTGCTAGAGTATGCTCTCTCCAGTTTCCTTTTGGAGGCACTCATAACTATGTCTTCTCCTCTTAGCCCTGCTTTCATTGTGTCCCATAAATTTGGGTATGTTATAGCTTCATTTTCATTAAATTTTAAAAAGTCTTTAATTTCTTTCTTTATTTCTTCTTTGACCAAATTATCTTTGAGTAGAACGTTGTTCAGCTTTCATTGTTTTTGTTTTTATTGAAGAGCAGTCTTAGTCCATAGTGATCTGGTAGGATGCATGGAATTATTTCAATCTTCTTGTATCTGTTCATGCCTTTTTTTTTTTTTGACTGATTATATGGTCAGTTTAGGAGAAGGTACCACGAGGTACTGAGAAGAAAGTATATTCTTTTGTTTTAGGATAAAATGTTCTATAGATATCTGTTAAATCCATTTGATTCATAACTTCTGTTAGTTTCACAGTGTCTCTCTTTAGTTTTTGTTTCTATGATCTGTCCATTGCTGAAAGTGAGGTGTTGAAGTCTCCTCCTATTATTGTGTGAGGTGCAATGTGTGCTTTGAGCTTTAGTAAATTTTCTTTTATGAATGTGGTTGCCCTTGCATTTGGAGCTTAGATGTTCAGAAATGAGATTTCATCTTGGTAGGTTTATCCTTTGATGTGTATGAAATGTCCTTCCTAATCTTTTTCATAACTTTTGATTGAAAGTTGATTTTGTTTGTTATTAGAATGGCTGTTCCAGCTTGTTTCTTGGTACCATTTGCATGGAAAGTTGTTTTCCAGCCATTTACTCTGAGGTAGTGTCTGTCTTTATAACTGAGGTGCATTTCCTGAATGCAGCAAAATGCTGGGTCATGTATATGTATCCAGTCTGTTAGTCTATGTCCTTTTTTTGAGGAATTGAGTCCAATGATATTAAGAGATATTAAAGAATAGTGATTGTTGCTTCCTATTATTTTTGTTGTTAGGGGTGGACTTAAGTTTTCGTGGCTTGAGTCCAATGATATTAAGAGATATTAAAGAATAGTAATTGTTGCTTCCTATTATTTTAGTTGTTAGGGGTGGACTTAAGTTTTTGTGGCTATCTTCTTATAGATTTGTTGAAAGAAAATTACTTTCTTGCTTTTTCTAGGGTGTAGTTTCCCTTCTTGTGTTGGCATTTTCCATCTATTATCCTTTGTAGGGCTGGATTTGTGGAAAGATATTGTATAAATTTGGTTTTGTCATGGAATATCTTGTTTTCTCCATCTATTTTAATTTAGAGTTTTGCTGTGTATAGTACCCTGGGCTGGCATTTGTGTTCTCTTAAGGTCTGTATGTTATCTGCCCAGGATCTTCTAGCTTTCATAGTCTCTGATGAGAAGTCTGGTGTAATTCTGACAGGTCTGCCCTTTTATGGTACTTGGCCATTTTTCCTTATTGCTTTTAATATTCTTTCTTTGTTTTGTGCATTTGGTGTTTTGACTATTATGTGATGGAAGGAATTTCTTTTCTGAAATTCTGAAAATAAATTTCCAATCTATTTGGAGTTCTGTAGACTTCTTGTATATTTATGGGCACCTCTTTCTTTAGGTTAGGGAAGCTTTCTTCCATAATTTGGGAATCTTTGCTCTCTTCTATACCTATTATTCTTAGGTTTGGTCTTCTCATTATGTCCTGGATTTCCTGGATATTATGGGTTAGGAGCTTTTTGCATTTCACATTTTCTTTGACTGTTTGTCAATATTTTCTATGGAATCTTCTACCCCTGAGATTTTCTCTTCTATTTCTTGAATTCTGTTGGTGATGCTTGTATCTATGACTCCTCTTCTCTTTCCTAGGCTTTCTATTTCCGGGATTGTCTCCCCTTGTGATTTCTTTATTGATTCTATTTCCATTTTTAGATACTGGATGGTTTTGCTCAATTCCTTCACCTGTTTGGTTGTATTTCCCTGTAATTCTTTAAGGAGTTTTGGGTTTCCTCTTTAAGGACTTCTACCTGTTTATCTGTGTTCTCCTTTATATCTTTAAGGAAATTATTTATGTCCTTCTTAAAGTCCTCTATCACCATCATGATATGTGACTTTAAATCAGAATCTTGTGTTTCTGATGTGTTGGTGTATCCAGGGTTCACTGTTGGGGAGAACTGGGTTCTGATGGTGCCAAGTAGCCTTGGTTTCTTTTGCTTATGTTCTTGCCCTTGCCTCTTACCATCTGTTCATCTCTAACGTTAGCTGGTCTTGCTGTCTCTGACTGTGGCTTGTCCCTCCTGTAAGCCTGTGTGTCAGCATGGAGAGCTGTGGTACAGGGTCAGCATTGGGGTACAGATGAAAACTGGAAGGAGTCTGTCCTGGCCATTTCTTGGTCCTGATTGCTCTGGGCGGGTCCTTCTTGAGCCAGGAATTTGAGCAGAAGTGGGGGTCTCACCTGTGCTCTCAGGTATGTAGGCACTCTTGCGACACCAGCTCTCTCCTGGCAGGACCTGGGTATTGAAAGCTGTGCTCTCAGTTCTGTCAGCACTCTTGGGAGACGTGCTCTTTCCTGGCAGGATCTGTGTAAGCAGAGCTGTGGCACAAGGTCAGCTCCAGGTGCAGATGAAAACCTGAAGGATCCTGTCCCAGGCTCCTTGGTTCCTCCTGTGTTCTGATGCCTCTGCACGGGTCCCTCTTAGATCTGTGAAGATTCTTATACAACTCATATTGGATCCTTATATTTTGCGTAGTTGAGAAAATATATATTTTTGAATTCATGTTTCAGCATTCTTTCCCACAGCCTTAAAGGCTCTCCTGTCCTAAATGTCACAGTGTTTACCATTTTGCTAAGCACATTAGACACAACCTCAACCCCAGGACTTGTGCTGTCTCTGATTATAATGGAGTCATTATCCTTTAAGGAGGAAAGGAGGAGTGTGAAGTAAATATATATACACAAATATATATGCCTACAGCAACCATCCATACTCCTGGAGGCTCATGCCTTGCTGGCTTTGTTACAGAGGTTGGAACCATGTCATTGTGTCCCTTCTGTGGCCAGATTGGACTCAGCAGAGGACCATGTCTCCTTTCTCACAGTACTTTTCTTCTAGATCATACTTAGTTGGCATGTGGTTATTCACAGTTGCAGTAACAATGACAGTTTTAACAAATGTTTAACTCTTAAGAGGCTTTTTTCATACATATATTTTTTATTCTGGTCCCACAGGCAGTCCATGTCCACATTTCTTTTACAAGTAAGTTTACAGCATGTGATAGAAGAATGAGCAATGAAGTATAAGAGAAAATTATGAATATAACTTCTGGAGCTACTCATGTTTCCACCTCACTGTCCCTCAGAAGGTTTAGAAATAAACTCCAGATTAACCTTAGGGGAAAAAAAACATGGAAGATTCTGAAGCTATGAAGCACAGTGCAATTTCATTCCCAACCACCACTGGCTCAACTCAGTACTATGGGATCTAACATAGACAGTGATTCTATGACAGGATACTTATAGATCTAAGATTATTCAGCATTGACTTAGCAGTCAGGTTGAGCATAAGAGAAAACAGAGACCTTTCCTGGGTTCTTGTTTCTGTTCAGCACCTGCTTCTTCATAATTGTCTTTGAAGTGGGTTATGTTAAGGCACAAAACAAAATTTGCTTTTAATCTTCTAAAATTTAACATTTTTGCTTTCACAGCATGATTCAGCTACTCTGTACTATATAATCATATATAGTTTAAAAAAGAATGTATAAAATGTACTATGAAAGAATATAATAAATATCCAATTTTTTAAAATCCCATTGTTTCACATAAGAATAAGGTTTTTGGCTGTAGTATTACTAGTCATTTGGCTGGGTCTCCTCTATCTCTATGCACATAGAAGTTGGAGGTAGGCAATGAGAAGCTCTTCACAGGCTAGTCTAATTACAGTGATTGGTAGCAGCAGCAGGGAGGTGGAAGCAATAGCAGGCGTATCCTCTAGCTTAAAACTCTCTTATTGGATCTAGACCTGAACCCTTATCTCTACAAGTGTTACTGACCCTGGGTTGGTGTAGGAAGTCAGATTTCTTGGCTCTTGGCAGCAGCTTGTGATTTAGATTAGGGGTAGATTTAGCATTATTCACTCCTTGACAATGGCCAGTGTTACATGCCTCGAGTGTCTGGGATTCCTGGTTCTAAAGACTTGACTATGAAACACTTCAAGTGACCATGGCCTCTGATCTCTCTTCTATAGAGCTTTCTAACTTCCATACTTAAGCCTCTGCTCTCTGTCCTCTCTACTTCTGTTTCTAATATTTCAGGACAAGGGAGGCTGCACAGGAGTTGTCTCCATAGCCCACTCACCAAGTAAGCCAAATAGTCTGCTTATATAGCAAGAGAGGGTCTGTTTGCATCTCACATAGCACAACTCATGTGCAAATGAAGATTTGTATTTGCACCAATCACAAACCTATCTCTTTGATACTAGCTTCAGCACTCCTTGCACTAGTCAAGTAGAGAAAGTAGTCCCCTAATCCTCTAAAATAGGTGTCAATCAGGTGGGGTTCACTGAGGCATATGATTATAAAAAAGAGTTAAATTAATTTATAGCTGGTTTTGCACCTCAGGGAAGCAAGGTAATCACAGTTAGGAATAATTCTGTTCTTTTTTCAAGGTGTCTGGGGTATTCACAATGACTGGTGCTGGCTATTCGCAGCCAATCTGTTCCTGACATCTCCCTCACTATCTCATGATGCAATGTCCAGGTTCTTTGTGCAACTAATAACAAGACATGCAATAGAAGTAGGGAAACATAGATTTATAGCAAAGGTATAAGGATATAATCTACAGAAAGAGTGTGCTGAACCAGCATGTAATTCAAGGGCATGGCTGTCCCGCGCTATCTCCTGCCGGCAGGAAAGACGCGGCACACACGGATCCTTCTGCAGTACAAAC
>NW_022196898.1:10421809-10450806 GCF_008632895.1 Mastomys coucha
TACCAACGGCAAGCCAAATGTCATCGCCATTTTGTAATGGCGATGTGCTTATGAAATGGCTTCCTACACATGGCTATTTTTAACGTTTTTTTTTTTTTCTTTATGACTTTAGACAGAGGAAGGAATCAATCTGCAGGGACAAGAATGAGTCAAGTCCCTACCATGATTGGCAGATGGACTGTTAAAGAACTTTTAACAGTATGTATGTGTATAGTACATATAGCTCATAATTTTCGGCCTATGTACCTACTGCCATGTGGATGGAGAAGATGGAGAAGATGCTTTTCTCTCATAGGATGCTCTAAGGACAGGTTTGCCATTACCATGCCTGTGCCCAATACTGCTAAAGTTGGCCTCATTTATTTAACTGTCTAGCAGGACATAACTGGCCCCAAATAACTCCCTGGATGGGAGATTCTATGTGAGGTCCTAGTGGAAAAGGGCAGAAGCATTGTGCCAAGAGGGGTTGTCCTGGGTTGCTGGCTGTCTCTATGTTGAATATTCCCTTTCTTTCTAGATCAATATTATTTTGGCAATATGAGCATAATAAAAATATCAAAATGTTTAAAAGTTTATCTTGGTAAGTTTCATTTGAAGAGAAAAAAATCATACAAAACAGTATTTAATTTAAGTTTAGCAAAAATTCAATAAATTTAATAGACATTCTTACTAAAAATAAAATTTATGAAAATAATTTAATGCTATTATTAATTAATCATAAATTTAAATGACTAATAAATATTATTAATTATGAAGTCAAATAATTTAATAGAAATAAACATTGAAGAAAATCCTGTGTATAAAAATACAAATTACAGTTCTGGATTTCATATAAATGCCCCTTCTCATGTTCAAAAAAAAAAAATCTCAGTTTGTTGAATGTTTTGATCCAGAAAATTTTATCAAATGTTTTCTCTGTATTTATTAATATAATAATGTGATAATTTAGTCTTACTAATGAAGTACATTGTACTAATTGATAAGGTGTTAGATATTATAAAGTTTAAAACTGTGAAGTCAGCCCTGTGTGGATCAGTTCTTTGTTGTTCTGACTTTGTTGCTTATGTGTAACTTCTTCCCAGGAGCTAAAGGTCTGTGCAGGGTATGAGCCTCTGGTCTTAGATAATCTATCTGCTTTGAGCTCTACACTATAAGAGAATGTGATTGAATGTACCTGGAATACATTCCTGCTATTAGGAAATGCTCTGCTTCAACTTGTGACCACACGCAGCCTGAATCTAATCTCCCCAGGCCTAGAAGAAATGGCTGTTGTCCTCCTGCTCTCTCTCCTCCTCTCTTTAACCATCAAAGAAACTCTGATCAGGAGAGGAACTCTGGCTGAATGCACTGGGCTAGGAAGGGGATTGAAGGGGACTATGATTTCTTATCTTATAAAGTGCCAACATTTGTCACTGTAACCCCTGCAGCTATAAATATCAGTTTTCATTTGTGTTTTCCTCCTAAATGAACTTTTTAAGGACTTGTTCTTCTTGAGATCCCACCAAAGACTACATACTACATAAAGAAGTGCTAATATACATTGATCTAAGTACAAATGCTGGAGTTTACAGGACTTTCAAAGACTATATGTCCTTAAATTGTGATTATACTGAAAAACAATTAGTTAATTTCTTGCTAGGAAATGAGATAAAATAGATAAATTGAATCTTACAGTTAATCTACTCTTGTACCATGTTGAAAAACTATAATTTGAAGGAATTATAATTTAAAAATACTATAGTTGAGCCAAATTCAAAATGCAAACTTTACTAGAGGACAGAAACAGAGGACATGAATTTCCAGTTTTAGAAGAAAATGGCAACCCTACATACCAAGTTTTTTTGTATTTTGTTTTTGTTTGTTTTGTTTTTGTTTTTGTTTTTGTTTTTTGAGACAGAGTTTCTCTGTGTAGCCCTGGTTGTCCTGGAACTCGCTATGTTTTTATTTACTCATTTCTGCATCATTTGTGAATATCTAAATCAGTACTTTCCCTGTTTCTAGGCTGAAGGGCTATGTAAGAAACCAAAACCTATCATCAATAGGAGGAGAGGAGCTCGGCCCTGTGAAGGTTCTGTGCCCCAGTGTACGGGAATGCTAGGGCCAATAAGTGGGAGAGGGTGGGTGGCAGGCATGGGGAGGGGGGAGGCAACAGGGGTTTGTTTTTGTTGTTTTTGTTTGTTTCTTTGTTTTTTGGAGGGGAAACTAGGAATGGAGAAATTTACATGTAAATAAAGAAAATATCTAATTAAAAAAAAAAACAACAAAACCTTACCTTTATGAAGCTAATTGTTATAGAAAAGGATTTAAGTAACAAGAGTCATGTGAACACACAGGATAATAGAGAGGACATAAGTTTGTCTCCAGTCACCACGTCAGTATATAAAAATTCTCATGGAATTAAAGGTAATGAAAATTAAGTGCTATGAGAGGCATAGCAGATGACATCCTGCATATGTTCTGAGCAGAGCAAACAGAATGCTGCTTCAGCATTACCAATTAAACAAACAATAAGACAAGCAGGCAGCTTGAATCTAGCAGAAAAACTGGTGTCTGATAGGTGTGAGTGCGTATGATTAAAATATGTACTAGGTAAATAATGTTCTACATGTGAATATTAATATTAAAATAATTTAAAATTTCATAGGTACTAAAACATAACTAAATGGCATATTCTGGACATAAATACCATAGATAAATAATAAAGAAGAAAAAGTCACAGTTTCTCAATTCCTAGAGATGGGGCATTATAAATTTAAGTTATGGGAACACATAAAAAACAATTGCTCCTTCTAAACTGGTATGCTGCTTAGATTGTCAACAACACAAACTTTAGTTGAGAAAATTTTCCTATCAGACTGGACTGTAGACAATATTAACATGGGAGGACCAAGTTCAGTGTGGCGTGTGGCACCATGGGCATGTGGCCCTAGAGGATAAGAAAGACAATTGAATGTGAGTCTGAGAGTAGGTTCCTCTGCAGCCTCTGATTTAGTTCCTGCCTTGAGTTTCTTGCTTGAGTTCCTACTGTCAATTTCCCTCAATGATGGATGTATAAGCTAAGTACCTACTTTCTTTCCCTACTTTAGGTCATGGTGTTTATCACAGCAATAGAAAGAAAAACAAAACAAAACAAAACTATGGAATTCATGAATTTAATGTTCTCGTCTGTGCCATCTGCCTTCATTGTGCTCTGGTCTTCGTTTTATTCTCCTTACTTTACCAGATCATTTTACTCTTCAAATGTCATCATAATTCAATGAGGGAAACAACTTTATTTATTATGTTTTAAAGAACCTTTCTAAGAAAAAACATTTTGTTACTTTATTAATGATTATACTCTCAGAAGGTAAACAATTTAAAGAAATGTGAACAAAAATAAAATTCAATAAGGCATCATGAGAGCTGGCTATAACATTACATAGCAATTGGTATAATTTCAAGAATTTGGCTCTAAGTTTTGTAGCAAACAAAGACTGGAGAAAAATTAAGGGATTCAAATAATCACAACAAAAATGTGGTTAGAGGACATTGCATATTTCTAATAACACGTGCCCACTCCTGCTCTTTGGTAATATAACATGTCTCAGAAAACTTCTGGATTTTTCAGTGTTCTTTTTATTGTTGGGTGGTTAATTACTGAAAGACTATAACCCTAAGCTGATCTACTTAATGCTTTTCTTGAGGATGTCTACCACACCATAGGAAATAGTTTCCTCTTCTAAGATACTGTATCACAACATACTCTATGTCACAACCAAAACCAACATAGGCAAGAAAAAACAATCCACTGAGAACTGACAATGATAAAACCCTTCTCTTGAGTCATATACCTTAATTTGAAGATTGATTTAATAATATGATGGAATAGGCAAAATCTAAACTGAATACAGTTGGTCTATTACAACACAGGTAGATTCAATGTAGCTTGTCTGGGGACATTAAAGAAATCACACTGACTTTGACATCTGTTCTACTTAGTGAAACCATGGGAGAAAATGGTGTGTGTGGAAAAAATATACAGGATGTAAACATAGTATTTTATTATGTAGCAATGCCAATCTCTAAATTTCAAGTTCTAATCTGCTGTCTATGGATGGAATTGAAGATGTATATCTCTTGAAACTTATTGTGAGTGTGTATGGGACATGGGGACATGATCTTTGTCAGTTGTTGTTATTGGTGGTAGTGGTTTTGGTTTTGGTTTTGGTTTTTGACTTTTAAATAATCAGAACACTACCATGCACACAGCCTAGTGTAGAAGCATTTTCCAATAGCATAATAATCTCTTGATTCTTTGAAATCTAAGGAATGTCACTAGATTGTGATTAAAAACCTCAGGGCTGCTAGGATAAAATATTCTCTATTTCACACAAACAAAATAAGCAACGTTTTTACTATACTGTAAGATTATCTTAAGAATCTTGTCTGTCTTACTTGATGGGTAACAAAGAAAGTACAAAGTTTTAATCATGTTACTTTGTGACATCAAATGAAACAATCTCAAAACTTAGGCAGATAGAATTTCCCAGACTCTTAGCAGCTTATCCTTCCCACGGGTTCATTAAGACTCAGTATAAGTCAGCTCCTGTTAAGGGACTATTTGGTCACATGAGGATGTTACTCTCCAGCTCAGATTTTCACCATTATTTATGTCACCAAATAAGGTCACTGGCATCTTCTACCATGAGACTTTAACTGCTCTGCTGGAAATTCAAATATGCATAATCAAAACAATAAGGGGACTTTATAAGGCTTGGAGAAGATGGTGGCAGCAATAAAGTCATTATCAAGCAAACAGAAGACACACAATCAACTGCAATTGCTTTAGTATTTTAGCCCTGAAATCTCATGCAAATTAAAACTAATCTACTCTACCAATTGGGATTGTTTACAGTTGAGTAATTCCCAAACTTCTTCTCATGTTTCCAATAACAAAAACAAAGTTATCTTTAAGTTTAGTTTCATCTGATAGCTGATTTCTAGGTTAGTTCATAAATGTAAATTTATGGGATTTTTTTCCATCAAAAATATGTAAATTATGGAAACTATAATATTGTGCTAAGAAATAGCTATCTGTACTTACATAGAGTTTTGTCCTTCTTGGCTATGTATTTGTGAATTTTAATTATGATTTTCAAACCTAGAACCTGGAGGAATATGTTTTGTATGCTCAAAAAAATCATTGGCTGACCCTGTGATCATGTGCAAATATGGTGACTGACGTGTTTGTCACTTCCATGGCTATTAGTCGGTGGAAGGCAGTGCAGTAGATCTTGGTTCACAGCCATCCATTGAACTGAGTACAGAGTTCCCAATGAAGAACCTAGAGAAAGGACCCAAGGAGCTGAACGGTTTGTAGCCCCTTAGTACGAACAACAATATGAACTAATTAGTACCCTCAGAGCTCCCAGGGACTAAACTACCAACCAAAGAGTATACATAGTGGGATTAATGGCTCCAGCAGCATATGGATAGCAAAGGATGGCCTAGTAGGTCACCAAGGGGAGTAAAGACCCTTGACTCTGTGAAGGTTTTGTGCCCATGGGAATGCCAGGGCCAGGAGGCAGGAGAGGGTGGGTTGGTGAGCAGGGGTGTGTGTAGGGGGGAACAGGGGTTTGTTTTTGTTTTTGTTTTTGTTTTTGTTTTATTTTATTTCTTTTTCTTTTTCTTTTTCATTTTTTTTTGGAGGGGAATCTGGGAAAGGAGATATTGTGTGACATGTAAATAAAGAAAACATCTAATAAAAAATAAAGGAAAATAAAAAAAAAGAAGTTTGTGAGAGAACTTCCCTCTGGAACGTGGCACTGTCAATATTTCAGGGAGGTGCCCCTTAAGACAATAATATTCATTCTTAGTTCATTATTTTGACAGTGTTCTGCCTACATGGTAATCTCTGGTCCAAAATCCTTAGACTACTGTTTCTCAGACAGCATTACTGGACAAGCTACCTTCTAAGAGGCATCTTCATAATGAAATCAATTAGCCATCTCCTGTATTCAACCACATTCCACCATAGTCTCTTTGCATTCTGAGACCTGTGTGTCATGGGCATGGAGTGTAAATATCTGTTACTGCGGAGAAATGACAGGAAAGAAGCACAGCAGATTTGATATAACACCACAAGCTGTCGAGACCTGTGTATTACTCACAACTCACACAACATTTTTGCCTTTTGCATCTGCTATTCCTTGTTATAGTAACTAAAAATTGAGGAAATACAAGGACTAGTGGGACAGGCCTGCGACAGCACTCCTCTGGAAGCTGAGAAAGGATGGCCATGAGTTCAAAGGCTGCATTGGCTAGATAGGGAATTCAGGGCCAGACTGAGTAATTTAGATCTTGTTTCACATTTTTAAAATGTGATGAGTATCTAGAACTGTAGGTTGGTTGTAGCGTGTCTGACTAGCACATGCAAGACCCAGAGTTGAACCTGCAGAAATCCCAAATTCAAAGAAGGAAAGAGAGTTATTGCTTATTGAACATGGATTTTTCAGTGTTATGAGTTTGGAGTTTTGTATGCAGAAAGCATCTATTAATCAAACCCTGTGTAACCATGTACCTATTTCAGAAAAGTTACTCTTGGCCAGACGTAGGTAACAGAAAGAGCGATTTCTTGGCATGCACATGCCTGGGTGTAATTCACAGAAATGCAAGACCAAACCAAAAAGATTAACGTGGTAAGTATGCTATGCATGACTTATTTCAAATTTAAAAATATCCTAACTTATCATGGGTAATATTTCTTCTTTTATAGAAAAAATGTGGCAAACTTTAGCATTTCCTAAAATATTTTCAAAGCATTTCTGAAATATTTGTCAAAACCATTTTAATAGTCCCTTCAGTAGTTAAATTATGACAATGAGTTTGCCCAGCATTTGTTGCCATTTGTGTGTGAGCTCAGCTTATTTCTCTGAAGTCTTACAAGTGTCAATTTAAGCCTTATTTTTTTCCAATGTGCCTTTTACGATCAAATATGAGATTGAGCTCACTCATGATGTTGTCACTTTTTCAGAATCCCTTATTCTTTTAAATACTGCTTCCTTCTCCCACAATTCACAGAAAATGTTCACTCATAAAGCCTTTGGTATTCTGAAAGCTCAAAAGAAAAGAGAGATCAGTATTCCCTACAAACTTTAAATAAATGCAGATAACTTCACTGAAAATCACTACATACACACACACACACACACACACACACACACACACACACACATAAACACACCCCTCCTATATTTATACCTCCTTATAGAGTATATTACAAATAGTATGCATGCAAACGTTTAGAACATAGCATTTCTAGCCCCTGGATTATTGTAGCACAATATCTTCATATGCATATGTTACCCATCTTACGATGGTACAGCAAGCTGGCAATTGAAACGAATACAATGGTAGTGTTTGACATTAAAGCACTTTAAAAACAATTAATATACTCGAGTTACTAAAAATTAAGACTTTACGTGAGACATGTGAATTATATATTTAATACATTTAGCATAATTGTTCATTGAAAGGTACATTCCAGATCCCTGGAAAGTGTGTAGAATATGAACTTCAGTAGCCTGGCCAGACCAATTATAAATTACTGTACTTACTTGGACTTCTATTAGTTCTCTAAAGTGCTATTTAACTCATGTTGCTTAATTCTAGGTCTTGCCGGAGTATAATAAGGTAGCGTTTTTGTTTTTGTTTTTATTTGTATGTTTGTTTAGTTTGCTTGTTTTTATGTCATATTTTTGCCAGTAAGTAATAAGACTGGTTGGCCCCTGTGGAAACAAATGTATGTGACTGACATGTGTGTGTTTATGAGAAGTAGTGTACAGAGTTTACACTGGCATGGGATTTTCTGTTTTGTTATATTTCATGCTTATCATTTACACTTTAAAAAATAATAGTAGCATTATTCATTCCTTTATTCCTTTTTTTGTATGGCAATAAAATGGTACATACCTTCTTCCTGTTGTGTGTCATGGGGCAGAATGCCTTACTTCTTTATTAACGGGATATATCAGGGCTTCTTTCTTTGCTTCCCATTTGATATATATCATAGGAGCCAGCTTCCTCAGAAAGATTAGAAAGAATATCATCATTTGCTTTAAATGTTTGACTAGAACCTTTATAATAGTTGCATTTACTCACCACGAGTATAAAGCTACAGAGGGACAGGTAAAATTGAAAAGCTTCCTCTCACAATGGGCAACTCAACACTCATTTCTTCTGAGTGGCAAGCAGTTTCAGTCAGCAGACTCTTATGTGAATGGGTTCAGTACAAATAAACAAAATATATAAAAATTATTTTATTTATGCTAATTATAGACTCTATACACATTTAATGGGCTTTAGTTGTTTTCTGAATAGATTATGAAGGATATCCCAGTCAATATAGGATGGTTGTTTGATTACTTTTTTCTTACTTGTTAACTCCTTTAAAGCAGGATTGCTTCCAGTATATGAAGCCAAGACTGTTTGTACACATGAATGGGTATAACCCCTGAGTTCTATACACACTAAGGATAAAATTCCCACCCTTGCAGATTGTGTTTCATTCCATGTTTTTTTTTTCTTTCAATATTCTGATATCTTCTTCCATTTTCTTTTCCAGTTAGTTAGGTTTTACTTTTTAAGTCTTTCCCTTGCTTGGCTAGAGTCACTCCATGATATTTTATATTATTTGAGGCTATTGTGAAATGAGTTGTTTCCATGATTTCTTTCTTAGTACATCTGTCATTTGTATCTATGAGGGTTACTGACATTTTAGAGTTAATTTTCTATTCAGCTAAAACTTTTTTTGGCTGTAGGAGTTTCCTGGTAGATTTTTGGGAGTCATTTATATGTGTTACCATAATATCTTCAGATAAAGATCCACTTAATTCTTCCTTGCCAAGTTCCATCCCCTTGATCTTCTTCAGTTGTTTCACTGCTCTAGCTAAGACTCATAAGTTGTAGTTAGTTGTGAACGGGTATGGAGGAATACACAACCTTGTCTTGGTCCTGCTTTTACTGGAATTGCTTCAAATTTCTCTTCATTTAAGATGCTGTAAATGGCATATATTATTTTGAAGTATGTCACTCTAGGACTTTGTAATGAATGGGTTGGTTTTGGAAAAGGCCAGTTTTGCATCTGCTGAGATGATCATATGGTTTTTGTCTTTCAGTTTGTTTATGTGGTGGATTACATCTATCGATTTACACAAGTTGAGCCATCCCTCTATCCCTATATCTCTGAGATGAAGCTTACTTGACCATGTTGAACAATCTTTTTTATTTTTATTTTTTTGGATTCAATTTCAAGTACTGTATTGATAGACTTTTGCATCAATTATCATAAGAGATATTGGTGTGTAATTCTCTCTTTGATGGAACCTTATGTGGTATCTTTATGAGGCTTTCAGAGTAACTGATACATAATGTGAAGTGTGAACTGTTCCTTCTGCTTTTATTTTCTAGAATAATAGCAGAGAGGTTGCAGTTAACATCTTCAGTCTAGTAGAATTATGCACTAAATCCATCTATCCCTTCTCTTTTTCCCACCCCTTGTGAAGTGTTTTAGTTACTGCTTTCATTTCATTAGGAGCTATAGTTCTACTTAAATGACTTCTCTGACCTTGATTTTACTTTGGTAAGTGGTATTTATTGAGTAATTATCCATTTCTTTTAGTTTTTCCAGTGTAGTATAGGGTTTTGTTTTTGTTTCTTTGTGTTTGCTTTTGTTTCATTTACTTATTTTTTCACCTGGCTCAGTTCCTCTCCCATTCACCCCCTTCCACAATCCTTTTCTCTATCTCCCCTTCTCCTCTGAGTGGGTAGGTGGGCCCCCAGTACCCTCCACCCTGGCACATCAAGTCTCTGTGAGGCTAGGCATATCCTATCTGACAGAGGCCAGACAAGGCAGCCTAGCTAGAAAAACATATCCCAAGTGCAAGTAACGGCTTTTGGAATAGCTTAATGCTTCAGTTGTTCAGGACACATGAAAATCAAGCTGCACATCTGCAACACATGTGTGGTGAGGCCTAGATCCAGCCCTATATGTTCTTTGGTTAATGTTTTCATCTCTGAAAGCCCCAAAGGTCCAAGGTTAGTTGATTGTGTTGGTTTTCCTGTGGAGTTCCTATCTTCTTCGGGGCCTACAATCCTTCCTCCTATTTTTCCTTAAGAGTCCCCAAGCTCCATCCACTGTTTGGTTGTGGGTATCTACATCTGTCTGAGTCATCTGTTGGGTAGAGACTCTCATGCTAAATTCTTGTCTGTAAACGTAACAATTATTAATAGTGTCAAGGATAGGTGCTTGCCCATGGGTTGGATCTCAAGTGGGGCTGGTTTTTGGTTGGCTGTTCCCTCAATCTCTGTTTCATTCCCAGTCTCTGACTTGCTTTTAGACAGGATAAATTTTAGGTAGAAAGTTTTGTGGGTAGATTGGTGTCCCTATCCCTCCACTGGGATCCCTGCCTGGCTATAGGATGTGGCCTCTTGAGGTTCTATATCCCCAGTGTTGTGAGTCACAGCTAAGGACACCCCCATTGATTCTTCAGTATATATCCTTACATTTTCAGGATTTCCATGATGTCTTTTGTTATGTCCATTTTTCATTTCTAATTTTATTTATTTTCATGTTTTCTCCCTCCCTTTACTTAATTTTTGAAAAGCGTGTTAATTTTATTGATTTTGTCACAGAACTAACTCCCTGTGTCATTGATTTTTTGTATTGTTCATTTGTTTGTTTCTATTTTATTAAATTCAGTCCTAAGTTTATTTCTTGCTATATACTCCATGTGAGTGTGATGTTTTTGTTTTTGTTTAAAGTTTAAAGGTATGCTCTTAAGTTTCTTGTATAAGGTCTCTCCAAGTTGTTTTGTGTAGTCACTTAATTCTATGAATGTGTCTCTTAAAACAGTCTTTATTGGGTCCCATATGCTCAGGTATGCTGAGCATTCATTTTAAGTCAATATTAGAAAATCTTTTATTTCTTTCTTAGTTTCTGTTTTCATCCATTTTTTTATTCAGTATCAAATTGCTCACATTCCCTTAGTTTGCAAGATTTTTGTTGTTTCTGCTGTTGCTATTCAGGTTTAATTCACGGTGGATAAATAGGATGCAAGGTACTATTTCACCATCCTACTATGTGCTGAGATGCTCCTTGTGTCTGAGTAGTATGTGGTTCAGTTTTGGAGCAAGTTCTATGAGGTGATGAGAAAAAGATATATCCTTTTAAGTTTGGTGATATGTTTGGTAAAGATCTGTTATGTCCATTTGGTTTATAACATTTGTTAGTTCCAACATTTCTGTGTTTAGTTTTCCTTTGTATGACCTATCCATTGGCGAGAGTCAGGTAATGAAGTTTTCCACTATCAGTGTGTAAGGGTCAATATCTGATTTAAGGTATGATAGTGTTTCTTTTAAAAATTGAGTGCCTTTCTGTTTGGTATATAGATGTTAAAATTGCAATGATATCTTGGCTCTTTTTTTCTTTAAGAAGTAAATAATGTCCTTCCCTATCTATTCTGATTAGTTTTAGCTTAAAGTCTATTTTGTCAGATATTAAAATGAATAGACCAGTTTACTTCTTATATCCATTTGCCTGGAATATCTTTTTCTATCCTTTTATTCTGAGGTGGTGTCTATCCTTGATGTTAAGGCATATCTTTTGGATGCAGATGAAAGATGGATCCTGAATCAGAATGAATTCTATTATTCTCCATTTTTATAGGAAAATTGACAGGAATAATGTTGAGCAATATTAAAAGTAGTGATTGTTGATTTCTGGTGCATGCATGCATGTAGGAGTATATGTCTGTATGCGTGTATGTGTATTTGTGTGTGTGCACACATGCATGCATACGTGTGTGTCTGTGTGTGTGTGTGTGTGTGTGTGTGTGTGTGTGTGTGTGTGTGTGTGTGTATGTGTTCTTCCCTTCCTTTGATTTTTGCTGTTCTGGGATCATTTTCTCCTATATTTTCTTGGGTGCAGTTAACTTTTTAGGTTGTAGTTTTCCTTATAGTATTTTTGGCAGGCTAGATTTGCAGATATATATTGCCTAAATTTGATCATATTTCCCCTGTCAATTCTAATTGAAAGTTTTGCTGAATATAGAAGTCAAGGGTGCCATCCATGTTCTCTTAGAGAAGATATCATATCTGTCCAAGACCTTCTGGCTTTTAGCATTTCTGTTGAGAAGTCAAGTGTAATTTTAATAGGACTTTCTTTATATGTTACTTTGGTTTTTTATCCCTTGCAATTTTTTGTATCTTTTCTTTGTTCTGTTTTTCTCCTGTAAGCCTTTTGTACTTTGATAGGCATCTCCTTTAAGTTACAAAAAATTTCTTTATAATTTTGTTGAAAATATTCTCTGTGCCTTAGACCTGGTTTTATTATCCTTCCTTTATTTCTGTTATTCTTACTTTGGGCCTTTTTACTGTATCCCATATTTCCTGGGTTTTTTTGTTTGTTTGGTTTGGTTTGGATTTTGGTTCATTTGTTTTGCCGAAATTTCCAAATTCAATTTAATATTTTCTTTCTATTATTTAATATTTTCTTTCATAATAGAAGATATTAATATATCTTCTATTATGTCTTCAATGCCCAGGCCTCTCTATTTCTTCTTTTGAATTCTGTTGGTGGGGTTTGCCAACATGTTTTTCCACTATGTTTTCTATTCAATTTCCTAATTTTTTTTTATTTCCAGATATTCCTCCATTTTGGTTTTCTTTATTAATTCCAAAATCTTGAATGGTTTTATTCATTTTCTTCCGTTGTTTCTGTAACTATAGATTTCTTTAAGGAGTTTATTCATTTCTTCTTTAATGACCTCCATCACATTCATAAATACTATTTTACAGTCTTTTTTACTTCAGCTATCTTAGAATGTGTGGGTATGTATGGGTGTGTGCTGTGTTAGAATTACTGGCTCTACTGCTGACATATTGTTCTGGCTTTTATTGATTGCATTATTATGCTAGGCATCTGAGATTGGAAATATTTTAACTCGATCTGGTCTTGTCTTTGTTGGGTAAAATGCATGTCTGGGTATAGGGAGACGAAATATTGGAATTGAGGCATACGTTGGTAGGTTAGGGTGTTCACTCGAGTGTAGAAAACAGGTTGTCTCATCAGAATCTATATAGTCACTTGGCTTTGGGGCCAGAGAGTGATGAGTAGCAACAATAGAATGTCTACTATAGACCTGGAGATAACACTGGAGGATTGGACTTTTAAAAATCAAGGGAGAGGTGAAGACCTGTTAGAATGGCCTGTGTGCTCCTAGTTAATGCCTACTGGATTGGGGATATGAGACAAAGAAAGGAGTATGGGGAAGGAAGCTTTGAGAGGAAGATCTGTCTAATTCACTAGAGATGAATTCAGGACCAGAAGTCGTCTGCAGTGCTTATGGCTTAGAGTTTCTACTGCTGTGTAGAGACACCTTGAACGTGGCAACTCTTATAAGGGAAAAAACTTCATTGGGATGACTTTGAATTTCAGAGTTTTAGTTCATTGTCATCACAGTGCTGACATGATGAAACATGGTGGTATGCAGGCAGACATGGTGCTAGAGAGGTGGCTGAAAGTTTTACATCTGGATTTGTCGTCAACAGGAAGAGACTGAGACATACTATAACTGGCTTGACCTTATCAGACCTCAAAACCTAATGACACATTTCCTCCAAAAACACCATACCTACTCTAACAAGGTCACACCTCCCAATAGTGTCTCTCTATGAACCTATGCTGGCATTCTCAGTCAAACTACCACAATGAGTTCTGCTGCAAATGTGGGCACGAGACTCAGGGACTGGATCTGGAGGCACAGAGGGAGACATGAAAATCTGCAGTTAGCTTACCTACTTCCTTGGCAAAACTGGCTTGTTGGTCTTCAGAGAGCTATTCTGGGTTGTTAGTTCTGTATCTGTCACTAACCCTCTATAGGTTGAATACCTGAATAGCTCTATAGGCAAATATTTTCTCCCAGTCTGTATGAAAGAGAGCCTTTCATTCTCTCCCAGTTGCCTTCCTATACAGAACCTTTCTAGTTTCATGAGGTTCTGTACATGAACTACTGCTCTCATTTCCTATGCTAATTGTCTTATTCTGAAAACCCTCTCCTTTGTCTATAAACTTAACTGTACTCTCTCTTTTTCTAGTACTTTTGGACTATTGGGTTTAATGTAGTGGGCTTTGACCTACTTGGAGTTGAGAGATAGAGTTCTAGTTTTATTTCTCATCATGTTGAAATCTGATTTTTCCAGAATAATTTGTTGAAGATGCTAACTTTTCTCCGGTGTATATTTTTGGCATGTTTGTCAAAAGCAAGGTAACTAGTTCTGTGACTGTATATTGGCATCCTCAATTCTGTTCCATTGATCTGAGGGTCTTTTCTGTGCCAATATTCTGTCTTTTTTATTACTCTGTAGTACAATTTGAAATCAGGTATATTTATAGATACCATTGTAAACTTTTGCTCAAGATTTTTGGCAATTCTTTGTCTTTGTATCTCTAAGTTTTTGGACATTTTCTATGTATATGAAGAGTATTTTATGATTTTGATGGGATTGTGTGCAATAAACAGACTATTTTGGATAGAATAATCATTTTCAGTATATGTACCTTTACATCAACGTATATAGTGTGTCTTTTTTGCTTCTAGTTTCTTCTTAAATTTATTTCTTCAGTGTCTCAAAATCTTCATTGTAGAGTCCTTTTATTATTTTCTTTATGTTCCCTATAGGTTATAATTAATGTGTTTTTATGGGTATTATGCATGGGATTGTTTTTCTGATTCCTTGTTTCATATATTTGTCATTGGTTATGTCAAAACTGCTGCTTTTGTATGTAAATTTTGTATCCTGTTTCTTTGAAAATTATCTTTATTGGCTTGAAAGATTTTGGTAGTTTTTAGGTCTCTTATATACAAAATCATATTATTCTCAAGAAAAAAGATGTTGGTTTCTTCATTTCTTTTTTTATATACCTTTGTTTCCTTTTGTTAACCCATTGATTTAGCCAAAGCTCCAAATACTTTATTTAAAAAGGTAGAAAGAGTGGACACTCATATATTGGTCTTGATCTTAGTGGAAATGCTTTGAGCTTTGAAGATGTAGTACGGAGTTGGCTACAGATTGTATATATCCTTTTACACTAAAGCATACTTCCTCCATCCCAACACCACCATGACATTTACCAAAAAAGGACACTAGATTTTTTTTCAAAGGACTTTTGTCTATTGAGAAAATCATGTTATTTCTGTCTTTCAGTCAATCACTTTGATGAATTTTATTTGTTGATTTCTTATATTGCACCTTTCTCCGATCACTAGAATGAAATCTAGTTGGTGATTATGAATGATCTTTTAAAATATGATGCTGGACTCTTTATTTTATTGAGAATTTTTACATCTTTATTTACCAAAGGGTTACTATGTAATTTTCTTTGTGTGTGTGTGTGTGTGTGTGTCTGTGTGTGTGAGCGCGCCCATGTGTGTGTAT
The DNA here is from genome assembly GCF_008632895.1 of Mastomys coucha. NCBI lineage: Eukaryota > Metazoa > Chordata > Mammalia > Rodentia > Muridae > Mastomys > Mastomys coucha. The sequence goes on from NW_022196898.1 coordinate 10,437,284, forward strand.
GTGTTTGTGCATGTGTGCGCGCATGTGTATGTGCATATGTGATGTCTTTATCTGGTTTAGGTATCAAGGTAAAAGAGTACTCATAAAATAATTTTAGAAAATTTCCTTCCTAACACTTGGAATAATTTGAGGATTGTATTATTTATTCCTTGAAGTTGTGGTAGAATTCTACAGAATTCTGGTCTTGGGACAATTTTGATTGGTAAACTTTTTTATTACTACATCAAACTCTCTGCTGATAATAGACATTTTAGGTTACTTATTTCATGTTAGTTGAATTTTGCATGTCATGTACATCCAGAAATTCATTTCCTTACACTTTGCAATTTAGGAATAAATAGGTTTTAAGGTATGTCCTGGTGACTATCTGAATTACCATGGTATTTGTTATAACGCCTCCACTTTCATTTCTATTTTTATTTTTACAAGTAAACATGAATATTTTAATAATTTATAGCAAATTCATTAAAAATATAAGTTGTAGACATTCCTACATAATGTAGTAGAACTTCAAATGTTAATTCTTTAATATGAACCAATTGTATTAAAATTCATATTTAGAGCACTCAGATATAATAATAGTTCTTAGTAGAGAAGGGAAAAAATTAAAATAAAAGAAGAATGAGCTACAAAAATGAAAGAATACAAAGAACCTCCAAAGGCAGTTTTAAAATCAAGAATTTATGGGAAGAAATACTCACAAACTGACTATGAATGAGAGCTTAGATATAACAAAAAGCAACTCAGAATCATAAATAGTAACACAAATCCCCCAATTAAAAATGACTTGGTCTGGATATTATCCAAACCCCAAGATTCATCAGAATGCAATATAAGTCAAACACAGTAAGAGTTGTTGATATTTAGAGATAATTCTAGTAAACTTTGGTAGTTGTATTAATTTGGGTCTTTTCTTGATTTTTTATATTATTTTGTTTAAGACTTGTAGATTTCATTTTTTCAAAGAAAAAGTATTCATTTTATTAATATTTTGGATTGTTTTTCATTTCTATTTCATTGATTCCTACCATGATATTGTTTCTTCCACATTACCTGTTTTTGGGTTTGGTTTGTTGTTTGTTTTCCCAAGGCTGTTAAGCTCTACTATATATTATATATGTAAGTTCTTTCAACCTTTTGGGTGTAGACATTTAAATCTATAACTTTCCTCTACAGACTGTCTTCATTGTGTCTTATAGATTTTGTTCTATTGTATGTAATTTTCACTCAATTATGATATTGCTAAAAATTCCTCTTTGATTTGTTCATTGACCAGCATGTCACTCAATTGTATGTTATTTAATCTCCACGAGTTTCTGTGTGTTCTCTAGTTTCTATCACTTTTAATATGTAGCTTTATTGCAACATGGGAAGACAGAATACATAATGTTATTTTGATTTTTTCAATATTTTTTGAAAGCTGTTTTTGGAAGAGTTTCTCTGAACTGATGAGAAAAAAATATGTATTCCTTAGTGTTTGGGTAGAGTGTATGTAGTTCCATTTGATTTATGATGAAATGTAATTCCACCATTGTCTGTCTTTTCTTCCTTCCTTCCATCCATCCCTTTTCATGTGCCCATCACTTCCTTACTTACAAATTGATGGTCAATGTTTTGTTAATTTTAATTATATGCATTTATATATCATATATTACATATATCAACCTTAGTCCTCATTTTATTTGTATTTATATGATTTTATACGATTTCAGGGTTTACTCTTTTGTACAGTTTAACAAATTTATGGGCTCTTTCCTGATATATACTATTTTTCAAGCTTTCAGCATTCCTTAGTTTTTCATCACAATCACCTATTGGTGAGAATGAGGTATTGCAGTCGCACAGTATTATTGTTCTGGAATTAATATGAGGCTTTACATGTAGTAAGGTTTTTTTATGAAATTAGTTATATCTGCCTTCAGTGGATATAGGCTTAAAGATGTAATACCTACTTAGTATATTATTCTATTGAAGAATATGATGTAACCTTTTGTATTTTTCATTTTTATTGGTATTTATTAATTGTACAAAATAATGGGTTTCATTATAATATTTTATACATGTTTATAATATGCTTTGATCACCTCCAGTCCCATATAATCATATCTTGCTCTTTCATTTCACTGTTCACTGTTTTTTACATCTGAGCCCTTTTTTTCATGTATTTCTTTATTGACAATAACTGCTTTTGTTTTGCAATCAATTTGTCAGTTATTAAGATAGTTATTCCTGTTTGGATTTTAATTCCATTTGCTTAGAATGCCTTTCCTATCTTTTTATCCTATGGTGATTTATCATTGATAGTAAGGCATTTTTTTTTGAATCAATAAAGCATAGATTCTAACCTCTAATCCAGTCTACCAGCCTATGTATTTTTATTTGGGAATTTCAGACCACCAGTAAAATAAGTATTATTGAGGTGCTGGGAGATGGTTCAATTGTATGCCTAGTTTTCTTGCAGGGGATTTGTGTTCAGTTCCCAACATCCACAACCCCTGGCTTGCAACTGCCTGTATCTCCAGTTCCAAGAACTCTTATACCATTCTCTAGAAGGGTCAGGCACTACATTCCTGTGCACAAAATTTCACTCATACAATCACATATAAACATAATTAAAAATAAAACATACAAATGTTTTAAAGAGTACTTGTTGAAAGGTATGTGTTAACTATTGTCAATATTTTTATGTGATGATGTTTAAAAATATATTTTTTAATTTAAATTGACTTGGTACAATATAGTGTATTCATATGGCATTTTCAGTGTTATTTTTCCTTGTCTTTAGACTGATGTCTCCCTCCAACATCTTTGTTCAATTAATTTAGTGGGCCTAAATTCTTTAGTATACGAATGCTGAGAAGTTTTTATTTCTCCTTCAATTGTAATCGATAGTTTTGCTTGGTATAATAGTCTATGTTGGCAATGTGATCTTTCAGAATGTTGAATTATTTTCAGGCCCTACTGGTTTTATTTATTTTATGAAATATATGTGTTGGTTTGAAGAACCTGCTTTTATAGATGACTTCATCCTTTTCTCTTATGGCTTTCATTGCCCTTTCTTTTATCTGTACGTCTGGTGTTTTAACTCTAGTATCTCATTCAGCATTACTTTTCTCATCCTATTTGGTGTTCTGAAGGCTTCCTTTATATATATAAAGTACTTAATTTTTCTCATATTCTACATATGGGATATATTAAGGTGGTATAACAAAGACATATATATGTATTATGTTTTCCATATGGTTCATTCTATTGGTGAGTCTAGACACTGATATTTTTATTTGCCTTATTGACTTTTTAATTTGCAGCACAATTTTAGTTTGTTTTATGCTTCAGGATTACTGTATTTTTATTGGATTTTAATTTATATACTGAATTGAAGCCATTATTTTATTGGGGTCATTCACTTTGTTCTTTGGGTATACTTGTACTTTTGAGGTTTTGGACATAAATACAATATCTTTTTAAAAATAATTTTGTCTGGAAATTCACCAGATTTTTTTCCTTTGGAGCCATTACTATTTAATTTCTATTTTGGGAGAAAAACAGTGTATTTTGATTTTTATTTTGTTTTGTTTTTGTTTATATGTTTGTACTTGCACATTTCATTTGGAGTTAGTGTGTGGGTGACTGTCTCTCTATGTCTGTGTGTCTCTGTCTCTGTCTCTATCTCTGTCTCTGTCTTTGTCTCCTTCCAAATGCAAGCCTCCTTTCTTCTTCCAGTGTTAGTATTTACAATAGACAAAGCCTTGCTAGGATTAGTCTTTCTATTTCTCTGTAGGGCTAGTCCTTGCAGCTAGAAACTCTATCTCTGGGCTTCTTTTGAGAACCAAGCAATGCCCTTTGTTAGCAAGGTCCCTTGTTTAGGTCTACAACTTGATATGGAAGATATAAAACTCCCTGCATCTGTGGGCCTTATTGTAAGACTCCTACAATTGCCTTCTCCCTAGGTTCACAGAAACCTGTGGAACTACTCATATGTATGTCGGTTTCACTGTGGCTGAGATATGAGTTCCTGCTTACAGCAAGATGTGGAACCTCCCATTGTATCTATGAGCCTTATCTGGAGTCTGTGTAATACATTTAAGTGAAATATATCCTATTTAAAAATTTTAAAATTGGGGCTGAAGGTTTGGCTCAGCAATTACAAGCACTTGCTTGCAGAGAAACCAGGTTCCATTACGAGCACCCAAATGGCAACTTACAGATGTCTGTGATCTGACCTCTGTGAACACCAGGTACACACATGATATATACATGCATGAAGAAGACTAAAATTACAAAGCATCTGTAAGGCAAAGGACACTGTCAATAGGACAAAACAGCAAACAATAGATTGGGAAAGATATTTACCAATCCTATATACAATAGAGGGCTAATATCCAATATATACAAAGAACTCAAGAAGATATACTCCAGAGAATGAAATAACCCTATTAAAAATGGGGTACAGAGCTAAACAAAGAATTCTCAACTAAGGAATACTGAATGGCTGAGAAGCACCTAAAGAAATGTTCAACATTCTTAGTCATCAGGGAAATGCAAATCAAAACAACCCTGAGATTCCACCTCAAACCAGTCAGAATGGCTAGGATAAAAAACTCAGGTGACAGCAGATGCTGGAGAGGTTGTGGAGAGAGGAACACTCCTTCATTGCTGGTGGGATTGCAAGTTGGTACAACTACTCTGGAAATTACTTTGGCAATTCCTCAGGAGATTGGACATAGTACTACCAGAGGACCTAGCTATACCATTCCTGGGCATATACTCAGAAGATTCTCCAACATGAAATAAAGACACATGCTCAACTATGCTCATAGCAGCCTTATTTATAATAGCCAGAAACTGGAAACAACCCACATGTCCCTCAACAAAGGAATGGACACAGAAAATGTGCTACATTTACACAATGGAGTACTACAGAGCTATTAAAAACAATGAATTTATGAAATTCTTAGGGAAATGGATGGATCTGAAGAATATAATCTTGAGTGAGGTAACCCAATCACAAAAGAACACACATGGTATGTACTCACTAATAAGTGGATATTAACCCAGAAGCTCGGAATACTCAAAATACAATCCACAAACCACAAGAAACTCAAGAAGAAGGAAGACCAACGTGTGTAAATAGTTAGATCCTTCTTAGAAGAGGGAACAAAATACCAATGGAAAGAGTTGCAGAGACAAACTATTAAGCCAAGACTGAAGGAAGGACAACCAGAGACTGCTCCACCTGGGAATCCTTCCCATATTCAGTCACCAAACCCAGAAACTATTGCACATGACAAGAAGTGCTGGCTGACAGGAGCCTGATATAGCTGTCTCCTGAGAGGCTCTGACAGTGCCCAACTAATACAGAAGTAGAAGCTCACAGTCATCCATTGGACTGAGCACAGAGTCCCCAATGAAGAAGCCAGAGAAAGGACCCAAGGAGCTGAAAAACCTTCAGCGCCTTGGGTCGAAAAACAATATGATCTAACTAGTACTCTCAGTGCTTCCAGGGTCTAAACCACCAACCAAAGAGTACACATGGTGGGACTCATGGCTCCAGCAGCATATGTAGCAGAGAATGGCCTAGTCAGTCATCAATGGGAGGAGAGGACCTTGGTCCTGTGAAGGTTCTGTACCTCAGGGTAAGGGAATGCCAGGGCCAGGAAGCAGGAGAGGGTGGATTGGTGAGCAGGGGAATGGGGGAGGCAACAGGTCTTTTTTTTTTTTTCGGAGGGGAAATTAAGAAAGAAGATATCATTTGAAATGCAAATAAAGAGAATATCTAATAAGAAATAAAAAATAAATAAATAGGAAATATAAAGAAATAGAGAATTATTTATATCTTCTAGATATGAACCCTTTTCATTAAACAGGCTATAAATATCAAGCCTCACTCAGCATCTTAACTTCCTTTTCAGTATGTTCTCTATTGATGAACAGAAATTTTATCTTAATGAAACAGAGTTTTCAGTCTTTTTTTTTATAGTTTGGTTTTATTTGATATTTCATTTTAAGAAATTTTAATCTTGATGCTATAAAGTAGTTATATAATATCATATAAAATTTCAATTCATTTTCCATTTGAAATCAATTGTCACTTACAATTTGATTTCAGGATCAGATTGTATTCATTCCCATCTTTATACCTAAAGGTGCTAATAATAAATAGCTCATCTTATCAAGATTTGGTGTATAATTCATCATGGACATCTGTTATATACCCAGTATGACATAATAAGTTTTGTTTGTGTGGAATATAAATTTCATTTTTATCCTAGGAGTGTATCTCTATATTGCCTGTTTTGGTCACTATTTCTTAATTTATAAAAAGATGAAACCTTGTCAGGCAATTTCTCCCATGTTATTTATTCTTTAGTGTATTATGACTATCTTTGATCTTTTTGAATCTTTTAAAGTCTCTCTCTCTCTCTACCTCTCCCTTTTACCCCTCCCCCTACTTCTTGTGTGTGTGCATGCACATGTATGTATGTATGTATGTATGTATGTATATATGTATGTGTATATCTGCATGACTGTATGTCATGTGTCTGCTGGTATAATGAAGAGCATAATAGGGTGTCTGATTGCTTGAATGTAGAGCTTCAATCTGCTATAGAATCTAGAAACTGAACTAAAGTCTTTTCGAAGAGCAACAAGTGTTCTAAACCAATAACTTATTTCTCCAGGTCCTAACAGAACTTCCTTAACTTAATAATTCAAATGTTTTATTGATGAATTGATTTAGTTTTCTGATATTCTTTATGAATATTTTAGTTTTTGTTTCGCTAAAGAATTTGCCCTCTTTTATCATGTTTTATAGAACTTATTAACATGGGATGTGTTAAACATAATCATTAACATGCCACTTAGTTGTTACTGAATTTTAAAGAAACTAGTCATTAACATTTCTGCACTTACTGTAAGGTTGTTCTAAGGCACCACATACTAGATTTGTTTTTAATATAGTCTTGTGACAGAACCCTGTTTGCACTAAACTTAAATCTTCCTGTTACATCAGATCAAGTGTTCAGATTACAGGCATTCACTACCTTGCCTGGTTTCCAAAATTTTAAAACTATTTCATTACTATAGATGCATTGTAGACATAATGGATTTCACTGCACATAGCATATTTTAAATATATTTAGGCTTCACACATTTCTGACGTATTTTAACATAGATAAGTTTAAATGTTATTGAAAACACTTTCTGTTGAAATGATTAATGGGATGATCACATTGCTTTTCCCTTCTGTTTCTCAGTGGAATGATGTTAAAACATTTTTATTTGTAACTTCCATTTTCATGTATGACTTTAGGGAAAAATCTACTTTACTATTATATTTTTCTTCATAATGTTGAAATGCCACATCAGCCCACTAAAAAATTCTATAATTCAGATATTCATATCTCAACAGAGTAGTTCAAAGTTAGACCACACACTTATGTGTGTGTTAAATTATGATTTTACTCTTTATTCTATAACTGGGAATTGTATAGGTAAATTACTTTGTTCAGGTTACCTTCTCACTTCTCATCCAACCTACTATAATTTTAATAAGCGGTGGCACTTTTAAAACACATTTTGTAAGTGAAACTTGTGTCTAACTGCCTGAAATTACATAAGTATGATGGATTGGTGGTCGTTTTCATAATGATTTTTTACCTTGTTGCTTGCAGTATAGGCTCTGGTATTAGCTTTTTATCACTATGACAGGTACCTGAGATGAACAGTTCAAAAGGAGACAGATTTATTTCAAGTCAATATTTCATATATTTCAGTTGAAATTCATTGGAATCTACTACTCTATGCAGGAAGCGAAGCAGAAAGTCAATGGTAGAAACACAAGGCCGAGGTTGTTGAGCTCATGACGGCCAGGAAAAAGACAGAGACTGGAAGGACGTACAGATAGCACACATTTTTCCAAAATATGCCTCAGTGATCTACTTTCTTCAACTATGTTTCAACACTTATCAGTTCCATCACATTATAAATCTATCAGTGCGTTAATATTTTGATTAAGTCAGAGTTCCTAGATACTTCTTCAAACCCTACGAGATTTCTGACTCGTGAAATATTTGTAGAATATTTTATATCCTAACCTGAACATTACATAACAGTATGTCTCTGGTCTTGGTGTTATAATTTTCTCAACTTGTTATGGAGAATTATATTGATGACAGTTTCAAAATCATCTGCTTTGCATGTATCAGAATTGCTTTTCTCAGTTATCAGCATTTTTCAGTTAAATTTGGTGCTGTTTTTGTTCTCTACCTATGGCTTATGGGTGAACAGGTCCAGCCTGTTTCCCCATGGATCTGTTTTTGCTACTGACTGTGAGTGGTGGTAGAGTCCACAGTAAGAAGCTCTCCTACACAACAACTTAGTTTCCCAGATGTTTAAACAAATGATAGCATTCCTTGAGCAATTGAGAGTTCTTTCTATTGAGTCACAGTATTGCAATTATGTATGAACTGAATGCATATCATTTAAAGTTTCATCAAGAGATAGGATGGGAGCTCCAACAATTTAGCATGTTTAAGATAGACAGATATCTCCCCAAAACAAAATTAGGGCTATCACTTTAAACTGATATATCATTGTTCTTATGAGCTACAATCTGTGTGATTGTACAATCATTAAATACTAGTTAAGAATCCTCATTTATTCATAACGTGGTTGATTTTTTCATTATTTCAGATGCTACATACACATATGGTAATATTTCCTTCTTGAGTCTAAAGTTTTGTGTGTGTGAGAGAAAGGGGGCAAAGAAAAAAAAGGGTATTAATATTGACAAATTCAAGTAAAGTTTTCAACCTCAGTTGGTGAAATGATTTATCATTCTACACTAAATAGCACTATTTTCTCATATATTGGAAAGCAATCCATAGCTTTAGGCATACAAGATTATGTGTTCATCTATCAACATGTAACATAGCAAGCATGAAAATGATAGTTAATTCTCTCGATTTGGTTAAGCATAACTAAATTAAGCACTCTTTTGTCTGCCAGGGATACAAAGCAAAATGACTGAGTTGGATAAATAGAATAAAATTAATGCAGCTGAATTGGACCTAACATTTTAATCTGAAATAAGAAACACAGACATGTTTCCAAATCATTTAACATCTTATCTTTTTAATTTTTCTTTTAAGTCAAATCTCAATATTGTTGAGATATGAATATAAGCACATCATTCAAAAGAAATTCAGGACTATATTGGTCCATCAAAAGAAGGTGAAGGTATGCTTACACGATTGATTTAGCATGAGTTTTTCTAAAAAGTTGATCTTCATCTCCAGACAGTTTCTAGAAGTTGTCTTGAGATACAACTTCTTAAGTAGATGGAAAAGTTTTCAGTTTGTTTTAAAACAACACTATTTGTCATAAACAGTGCCAGTTCAAGTATAAAATATATCTGAAAACAAATATCATCTGATATCATTACCCTCATTACCATATGTCATCTTCATCATGACATATCATATCATTGTCATAATTAGAATTGTCATCTATCTGGTATGCTTCGGTTGTTAACAGTCCACTATTCAAAACTGCATGACAAAAAGTGGAAATCATAACATTTTACAGAGGATGAAATCCTACATAAAAGACAGGTAATTACTGAGAAATTGTATCAGCAATATCTGCTTTTTCCACTGTTATACTATGAATTAGTTAAAATGTCAAGTTTTACCATAACACAAATCTACTGGTTAACTTATTGAAGATGAGATTTCTTTAATGGGGCATAGTTATCTCATAAATAAATAAGAGTAACTGGTCAGACTTTCAGAAGGTCTAGAACCAATAATAAATTATCCATGGGAATCTGGCTTCATTCTCATCTCATTCTTTTGCTTTCTGCTGGAACATCCTAAGTTTAATAGATTAAGCTCCAGCCACATACTAAATGTGTCTATGAATTCTAATGTGTAATTCCTAGAATGGGAATCCAAATTGGAATGGTTCAGTTTGTAGCATTTCAGTGTACTGTAAAGGTGTACTTCATTCCTGGAAAGGCAAGAGAAGTATCCTGTCTCATCAAATCTCTATCTTTTATTTTCTAAGTATCCAAACTAGTTCATAGTCAGATACACCAAAGTGATGCCATTTCTATGGTTGTATGTGACTGAAAATGATATGTGTCAATTGCAAATAGAAACAGATCTTGTCCAGTTCAACTACACTTCACCCCATAGAGCTGACTGCAGAGAGATAAACCTACATTATGGCTTAGGACACTATAATTTTGTACTTGGCATAACTTTGCCTCCTTCTTTTCTGAAGGACTTGCTGGAGTACAATGACCCAGCTAATCTTTCAAAATAGCTTTTGATTATTTTATCTTGTTGACATAATATCTCACTTAGGAGCTCAGTCTGTTCTGGAATTTCCTAGGTAACTCAGGCTAGGGCCCAACCTACAATGATATTCCTGCCTTAGATGCCTGTACTTGGCACTAGTTAGCATACCTGGTTTTGAGTCTATCTTTATATCAATAGGTGGATTTATTTCTACTATAGTAAAGAGAAGACCAAGCCTCAGGAGGTTAAGTGACATTCTATACTTTATCTTTCATATACCTCTGAATTGTGAGACTTAAGATTAAAAAAAAAACAGTCATAGAACTATGAATAAGCTACATAACAAAATTTCTTTAAAATTACATGTTTAAAAAAAAAAAAACCCTTGTGTTTTTCTTCCTTTATAACTCCATGTTACTCACTTTCTTATGTCTGCATGGTCACAATTTGTTTGCTTGACTCATAAGCTGAGTGGATGGGTCCCAGTTGCTTCATGTCACTCCTTTGAGTTGTACTTTCTAGAGACACCTCTAATCAAAATATACATGAGATTGTTCCAAAATATTGTGTACGTGCTTTGGCATAATTTTGTTTTTAACAGTAAAGACTGAAAATTAATTTGGCTCCACTATTATTCCAAAGGCAAGTCTAATTATTCAGCAACAGTATAAATTATTTTAAATGTAAACACAAATAATTTTTATGTATTCAGTTTATAAACAATTCCAAAAGAATATATTTTTCACCCATATTATAAAAACAGGCAGCTTTTACATCTGCAATAAAAACTTAAATATATTCAGCATTTACACAGGTATTGATATCAATATATTATGCATTTATTTAGGGATATATACCCATGCAACAGGAGTTGTATGTGAATATATCTCATACAACAAGCTGAAGAAGTAATATTGCTAATCCAACTATCATTGTAATGTAGTGGGTTATATTTAAGCTTTAATTATTTGTTCCTTTCCTACAAATTCTCCTTTACAAATCTGTATGATGTTTATTATATAGAAATTCCTAATGTGAAAGTTAAGGATAAATGTGATTTGCTGTCCATTGCTCAAGACTTACACCTGAGGTGTTTTTAAAAGAGGGCAGGGAGACTGTCAAGGGCCAAGCTGTGTTTACTTAGTAATTGAGCAATGAGGAGAAGGAGAAAGGAAGAAAATTAATAAAATGTTCAAACTAAGAACTCCACAAATATTTGGAAAAGGACTACATTCTGGGAGAAGTTATCACACTCAAAATCCATATTAAGGTTTGGATGCCAAGTTAAGTTTCAAGAAGGTTTTGACTTCCTCCCAACCCCCACCCTATTGGGAATGGGTTTTTTTTTTTTTTTTTTCAAGACAAATGGGTCTTTTACAGCTGAGTGGGGCTCAGGAAAGAGCTGATCACCACACAGAGAGCTAAATTGACCTTTATAGAATAATGCCCATGGTATAAGAAAATCCTTACAGAAGGAAGTTGAAAGCTCTTCATTAAAGTACATCCTATTCTCTTACCATTGCCATGTATTACCATCTTCAAACAATGACATTCCTTTCTGAAGAACTGATTGCTGTGGTAATTCTAGTGTCATGCTATTTTTGAATTGTTTGATGTTGTTGTTGTTTTCTGTCCTATAAAGGAAGTATCCATTCATTCACTCATATCACAGCTTTCTTGTTTACTAATAGATTACTTTAAAATTACTTTGCTCTTACTTCTAAAAGACAAAATCAAAACAGACACCAAGAATCTAAACTATTCTTTTAATTAACTACAGGAATGAATACTAGTTTTCTTGTAAATAAAATCTATGGTATTAGAATGATCGTTCTTTAGTACATTAAAATTAAAATCATATAGAGAAAAATTCTAAAAATAGCAAAGATGGATATTAAATATGTTTTAATATTTGAAAGACCATTTATGTATTTTAAACATTTAAAAGATGAATTCTCACTGTGCTAATATTTTTATAGTATCAAGTGACCTTGTTGCATGCACCGGAGGAGAGAAAATGAACATTGACAGGCTGGTTAAATAACCCTACCCCGTTATGCTTTGGGAGTTCTACCAAGCCCTGTGAAACATTCATCATTTTCTTTCATGCCCTTTTGCCATCTGATCCAAATATGTTTGAGGCCAAACCTGAAGTACAAAATGTTATATTGATATTTAAAGTAAGTCTAAAGCCTCACATTTTACAGAAAATTTATTTGCCTTTATTTTTCCCATTCCCTGGTCACTGAAGAACTATTAAAATGACCTGCATTTACTAGGTATAAGTTTAAAAGTGATAACAATGTGTGCAAATTAGTACACAACTGATCCTGAAACTAGCAGGAATCTAAGTAACACTGGCTGCCAGGACATTCATTTTTCTAAATTTATTTTTTTCTAAGTGCTGTCAGAGGGCATTTAATAGTCACCAAATTTAACAGGTCACTACAAATTTAGATTATAGTATGATAAATAATTTTCAAAACAAGAATCAATTATAGGAACAAAATGATCTTCTTAATTGGAATAAACTATGCTACTTCTGTAAAATTAGGTCAATAAAAAGCTTTAAGTCAGTAATTACATAGATTGAACTAATTTTTCTGCTGTTTGGATAAAATTGGTCCCACTCATTATACATCTAGAGTCATTAATTTTGGCTCTTGTTATTTTGTTACATTGGATAAATTTTCAAAAATTGTATGGCCACATGATCTCATTCTATATAAAAAAAATTTATGATTCTTAAATGGGAGCTTTTAAAATAAACAGAATTAACTTAGAACTTCAAGGGTGAAAATAAACCTCAGTTCAACTATTCTTTGCCTCCGGGTGAGGTACAAAAATCACAAGACAAGTACAGCCTACTTAGAACACGGCATTTCTAACCTACTCCGTTAGTATAGAGAGACTTAGACATGCAGAAAGGTCCTTGCCACGAGTTTTACAAATTTAGAAATGAAAGGAACACTTTGTTACTAAGTATCTCTTCACCCTCCGAAGTAGGACACAAAGAAAACTAAATGTGGCTACACAGGATGTACAGTTTGTGAATTTAGTCAACGAAAATTATTTAGCGTGCACATGTTTGTGCATATATGTGTGTGTGCATGTGCATTCCTGAGTGAGGTAACCCAATCACAAAAGAACAAACTCTCTGATAAGTGGTTATTAGCCCAGAAGTTTGGAATACAGGAAGAACAACCCACATTCCACAAG
>NW_022196898.1:10451340-10474327 GCF_008632895.1 Mastomys coucha
AAAAAAAAAAAAAAAAAAAGACACACACACATTCTGTTAAATTTAAAACTCCTCTATAGAAAATCGTGTGTTAGAAGATAGTAGATGTTGCTGCAGGTTGAAGGTTATCTACTATTATCATTCTACAAGAAATGGTTTTATATTCTTAATAAATATGTTTATTGAAATATTAAAAAAAAACAATGTTCTGTTAAAAAAGACTTTTTCTCTATGATTGAATTCAAGGCAATTTCCCACTTTCTCTTCCATCAAGTTCAGTGTAACTGGATTGATTTGAGGTCTTTGACACATTTGGAGTTGAGCTTTGGCAAGGTTATAAGTATCTATACATTTGTATTCTTCTGCATGCAAACATCCAGTTTGACCAGCACTATTTATTGAAGATGCTGTCTTATTTCCAATGTGTGATTCTGGATTGTTTTTTTAAATCAAAAAATTAAGTGTCTATAGGTGTATAGACTTAAGTTTGTGTCTTCAATTCAAGTCCATCAATCAATGTGTCTGTTTTTGTGCCAACACCATGAGATTTTTATTACTATAGTTTTGTAATACAACTTGACTTGAGAAATAGTGGTATGCCTAGTAGTTCTTTCATTATTTTGGAATTGTTTTGGCTATCTTGTTTTGTTTGTTTGTTTGTTTTGTTTTGTTTATGTAAAGATGAGAATTATTCTTTCAAAGTATGCAGATAATTTTGTTAGAATTTGGGTGGGGATTGCATTAAATTTGTGGATTACTTTTGGTAGGGTGGCTGTTTTTAAAATATTAATCTGACTAATCCATGAGCAAGGAAGATTTTCCCATCTTCTGATATATTCTTCAATTTTCTTCTTCAGTGACTTAAAGTTTTTAATCCTTTAAGTCTTTCACTGGCATGGTTAGTGATACCCCATGATATATCATATTGAAGAGTATTGGGAAATATGTTATTTCCATTATTTCTTTTTTGTGTGTAGTTCATTTGTCATTTGTATATGGGAGGGATACTGATTTTTAGCTACTTTACTGAAAATGTTTATTGCCTTATGAGTTTCTAGGTAGAATATTTTATATACTACTTTATGTATATTATCATATCATTTATGTATACTATCATATCACCCGCCTGCAAATACAGATACTTTGATTTCTTCATTTCCAATCTGTAACCTTGATCTCCTTCAGCTGTCTTACTCATTTCATGCACTACACTGAATGCTAAGGAGAGAATGACAACCTTGTCTTGTTAGTGATCTTAGTGGAATTCCTTTGAATTTTTCTCCATTTAAGTTGTTGTCTATATGCTTGCTGTAAACTGCCCTTGATATGTTTAGATATGCCTATTGTATTCCTAATCTTTCCAGTACTTTTATCATGAAGGGGTATTAGATTTTTTTCACAGTTTTTTTTCTAAATCTAATGAGATGATTTTGTTGGTTTTAACTTTCAGTTTGTTTAAATGATTTATTACATTTACCAATTTTCACATGTTGAACCATCTCTGCATGTATGGGATGAAGCCTACTTGATCACGGTATATGATTTTTTTAATGTGTACTTAGATTGTGTTTTCAAATATTTAATTGATAATTTTTTGCATCAGTGTTCATAATGAAAATTGTATTCCTCTTTCTTTCTTGGGTCTTTATCGTTTTTGCATATTAGGTTAACTGTGGCCTCATATATGAATTGGGCAATGTTTCTTCTCTTATGTTTGCATTCTGTGAAATAATTTGAGGAGTATTGGGGTTAGTACTTCCTTGAGGGTCTGGTGGAATTCTGGACTAAAAGCATCTATGCCTGAGTGGCTTTTTCTTTTTGGTTTAGGAGACTTTTAGTTTGTGGCTTTATTTCATTGAGGATTGTCTAAATTGTAATTCTGATCTAGATTTTAGTTTGTGATATGTATTGAGAAATCATCCATTTTTAATTTTTTAATGGGGAAGAGCACACATTTTTAAGGGATATCCTTGTGACTTTCCATTGTGATTTTTATGTCCCACTTTAATTTTTAATTTTTAATTTGCATATTATTTCCCTCCTTTAATTTGGATTAGAACCAATTTTCTCAAAGAACCAATTCCCTGTCTGAAATGTTTTCTATTGTTTGTTTGTTTTTTTCTATTTTTATAGACTTTAGCTCTATGTTTGATCATTTCTTACTGTTTCCTCCATTTAGGTATGATTTCTTCTTTTTGTTGTAGAGTTTTCATGTCTGCTTTTAAGTTTTTAGTATGATACCTCTTTAAGTAGTTCATGCCTACATGTACTTCCTACATGTTTATGTAGGCATGGACAACTTATTGGACTTGCCTCTTAGAATAGACTTTATTGTGTCCCATATGTTTAGGTATATTGTGTATTCATTTTCAGTCAATTTTAGGAAGTCTTTCATTTCTTTCCTAGTTTCTGTTTTGACCCATATTTCATTCAATAATGAATTGCTGACTTTTCATTAATTTGCAAGCTTTTTGTTGATTCTGCTGTATTGATATTAAGCTAATCCTTGGTGGGTATATAGGATGCAGGATACTATTTCAGTATTCTCTTATCTGTTGAGACCTGCTTTGTGTCTGAGATTTTAGTTTGTGATATGTATTGAGAAATTATCCATTTTTAATTTTTTTTAATGGGGAAGAGCACAAATTTTTAAGGTATATCCTTGTGACTTTCCATTGTGATTTTTATGTCCCATTTTAATTTTTAATTTTTAATTTCCATATTATTTCCATCCCTTTACTTAATTTGGATTAGAACCAATTTTTAGAGAACCAATTCATGGGGTACTGAGAGGAAGGTATATTCTCTTGAGTTTAGTGAAATGTTCCATAAATATCTGTTATGTCCATTTGATTTAAAACATCTCTTAGCTCCAACATTTCTATTTAGTTTTTCCCTGTATGACCTATCCATTGATGAGAGTAGGGTATTGAACTCCCTTCCTAACAGATTGTGAGAGTCAATATGTGATTTAAACTGTAGTAGTGTTTCTTTTAAAAATGTGGTTGCCCTGTTCTTTGGGGTATAGATATTAAAATTGCAATGACTTCTTGGTTCTTTCTCCTTTAATGAGTATGTAGTGTCCTTCTCTATGTATTCTGATTAGTTTTGGTTTGAAGTCTTTTTTGTCAGATGTTAAAATAAACATACCAGTTTGCTTCTTACATCCATTTCCTTGGAATATGTTTCTCTGTTCTTTTATTCTGAAGTAATGTTTGTCCTTGAGGATAAGGAGTTTTCTTGGATGCAGCTGAAAGATGGATCCTGTTTTAGAATATATTCTGTTAGTCTCCTTTAGTGGAAAATTGAGATCTTCAGAGAGAGAGAGAGAGAGAGAGAGAGAGAGAGAGAGAGAGAGTTCTTCTCATCTATTGTTGGTCTGAAATAATTTGCTCCCTGTCTTTCTTGGGTGCAATTAACTTCTTTAGGTTGAAGTTTTTCTTCTAGCACCTTTGGTAGTACTATATTTTTAGATTAATATTTCTTAAATTTATTCTTATTTTTCCCAACTGTGGTGATTGAAAGTTTTGCTGGGTATAGGAATGCGGGTTGGCATCTGTGGCCTCATAGAGATAATTTTAATAGGTCTTTCTTTATATATTAATATGATTCTTGGTCTTTTTTCCTTATGACTTTTTAATATCTTTCTTTGTTCTGTGCACTTAGTATTTTGATTTTTTTGTGTCAAGGAAACTTTATTTTCTGCTTCAGTTTATATGGTTTTTGAATGCCTATTGATAAGTATGTTTTTCTGTAGTTTGGGGAAATTTTCATTAATGGTTTTGATGAAAATATTTTCTGTGCCTTAGACATGGTTTCTCCTTTTTAGATTAGTCTTTTTGTCTTTTTAAGGTGTCTCAGATTTGCTAGCTGTTTTGTACTAGGAATTTTTCAGATTTAACATTTTTTATCATTGTTTTATTTTTTCTATTATGTATTCAATGCTGTTGATTATCTCTTTCATCATTTGTTTTCTGTTGGTGAAGCTTGCCTTTGAGGTTTTAAGTTCCTAAAATTTTCAATTTCAAATATTCCTCTGCATGCATATTCTCTATTATTCTACTTCTAATGTTAGCTCCTGACCTGTTTTATTAATTTTCTTCCTCTGGTTGTTTGGATTTAATATATTTCTTTGAAGGATTTGTTCATTTCTTCTTTAATACCTCTGTCATATTGTAAAAGGCATTTTAAAGATCTTTTTATTGTACTTTAGCTAGGGTGGAATCCCATGGGTCTGCTATGGTAGGGTTGCTGGGCTCTAATGGGGACTTATTGTCCTGGCTGTTTTTCATTGGGATTTTATGCTGGCATGTAGGCATTTAGATTTGTGGAGATTGTAGTTCTAGGCACTGATGTCTGGCTTTGTCTTTGTTGTGCAGGTATTTTGTTCCTTGGTTTGTGTTGCCCTCTCTGGTTCTTAGGAGAGTGTGGTGGTTGTATGTTGGTTGGTAGAAAACCTTCTGTGATCCTGATAGGTGTGGCAATTCTTTCCCTGGCTAGAATGCTGTCCTATATTTTTATTAGAATGCACAAGCCCCTTTCATGGTTTGAATCCATTTATTTTCATATTAAAATTAGGTACACTCACTCACAGTCTATTCTCTATCTGTTTCAATGATAAAGATCCCACAGTACCAAGTCTGAGTATTATAGTCACAAGAATAAATACTGACGCCAAAGGAAGGTAGACATGGTCAGCCACTTGGTAGACATGTGGTTACCCACAGGCTTCACACATAAACAGCCACATTCCCACAGCCTTAGACATGTCTGGTTTCATGATGAAATGGCACTTGTTTATACAGTTTAGCAAACTGTGAAACGTAGTACATGATCAACTACCTGTTAGCTTTACACAAATATTGTCCAGTTAAAATATAAGTCTTTTGTACTAGCTTTTATTGGAAATATATTAATATTATATTTAACATATCTAAATAAATAAATATATTAAACTATGTGGCTTTTGTGTTAATCTGGATACAGAGACTGGTGGCTGAATGTGTTAAACTATGTTCCAAATATTTTAATGGCATTCAAAATTTTATTCCTGTTGTCTCAGTCTAAATTATAAAATTTGTGAATGAAATGCTTTCCTTTGTAACCTGCTTGTTTTATGAATCCAGAATGTGTCTAATACTGACAAATTTAATAAATTGAGCAATGAACTTAGCTCAGTTTAGTGCTCAGTAACATATCAGCTATGTCCCACAGTCACTGAGACAATGTCTTGCACACTGGACAGTGAACTTGACATCACCTCTTATTAATTACTCTTTGGCTTCTGAACTAAAATAAAATGGTTAAATGATTATGGAATACAAGAACTCTTTAACCTGTTAATAACAAACATATGGCGGTTAGTTTCTATACTAGGGTGTTACAGTAGTACATTAAAATTTTGTTTTATACTGATGTGTTAGTTTTATTTTGTCTTATTATACTCAGTTTTATTATTATCTATCAGAAGCCTGTTTATTTTATAATGAAAAAGAGAAAGGGGATGGATCCAGATGGGAGAGGATATATGGAGAAACTGGAAGAAGTAGAGGGAAGGGAAACTATAATCGGGATACAAAATCTATTGT
Source organism: Mastomys coucha (assembly GCF_008632895.1). Taxonomy (NCBI): domain Eukaryota; kingdom Metazoa; phylum Chordata; class Mammalia; order Rodentia; family Muridae; genus Mastomys; species Mastomys coucha. The sequence goes on from NW_022196898.1 coordinate 10,456,908, forward strand.
ATCGAGGAAAAAAAATCTATGTTCAATAAAAAAAAATTATGTAGATTAAAATAGGGTTATATGAAACTATAACTTGTGACCTTCCTCCAGCTAAGAGCTGGTTCTTTCAGACCTTGTCTTGCCACAAATAGCAACGCCTTTCTCTAAGCTTCTACAAATAGCCCGCCTTTCTCCACCCTCCTGCTAATAGCCATGCCTCTCTCCAAGTTCCTGTTTCGCCGGAAGTCCTGCCTCCAGAAACTGAAGAAGAAGATGCTGATTAGGCTATGAGTTGTTGATGGACTAGGGGACTGTTTTTTCTCTACCTGTTTGTAACAAAGAGAGTTCAATAATGATGGAGGACTGAAAGCACACCATGCCTTGGTCTCATTTTTAAACCCTTCCCGCATTCCGGTTCCCTTAATTTTTCACAGGCTCTAACTCCCATTCCAGAAGACCAGTTTGTGTGTGGGTGCAGACAGCCACAATAACTTATATTTATAAAAGGTTTTCATATATGCCTATATAATAAGTGCATGTTTAATATAATTTATAACTGAATTACTATAGGAATACTGTACATTGGCACTTCATCTTGTTTTCAATATTTTTATTAGATATTTTCTTTATTTATATTTCAAATGTTCTCCCCTTTCCTGGTTTCCCCTCTGGAAAATAATCCTATTCACTCCCCCCATCCCTCTGCTCACTAACCCACCCTCTCCTGCTTTATGACTCTAGCATTCCCCTACACTGGGGCATAGAGTCTTCATAGAACCAAGGGCCTCTCCTCCCATTGAAGACTGACTAGGTAATCCTCTCCTACATATGCAGCTGGAGCTCTTTGTCCCACTATGTGTACTCTTTTGTTGGTGGTTTAGTCCCTGGGAGCTCTTGGGGTACTGGTTAGATCACATTGTTGTTCCTCCTATGGGGCTGTAAACCCCTGCAGCTCCTTGGGTCCTTTCTCTAGTTTTTCCTATTGACAAGTGACTTCATGATAAAATGAGTTCAATCTTATGAAAGTCACATTTTTGTTATTGCTGTATTTTAGAACTCAAACAACCCCTCTACACACAGACAAACATTAGAAAAAAAATAAAGAATAGACCCTTTAGTTACGCATCTATGGGCATACTGATTAATCTCCTGTGCTTGGTTTTCTTCTTCTAAACAACAGCAGGACTACAATACCTCCTTCACGAGCAGACTGGGCAATTATTTCAACATGCTTACAATCCAAGCACAGTGGTAGAAGAAGAAATGTTGTATGAGTGATGAAATTGCTTTTGTTATTATATATGTGGAACATTGATTCTTAGTGTATGTTCTCTGGATCACTGGCAGAATATGCAAGCCTGTTACTGTGCAGAATTATTGAAGAAGAGCTTTCAACCAGACTGTGCCATCTTAATAGTATGTTCACATGATCCCACAGTACACAATAGAACATGGGAAGCTACAGGTGAAGGCAAGACTATATAAATGACAGACACACAACACTCAGGAGCTACATCTCATGCTATACTTTTCAAAGGAAAAAAAATTAGGGAAAACAGATTAGACAAGTATGATGTAGAAATAAACTCTAAAAGGACATTTCACAGAATGACAAAGTAGAAGCTCAAGAATTCTAACAGTGGCATTCACTTCAATTTTAATGATTTATCAACATCAAGACAAATTCATTGTAACAGTAAAAAGGAGCAAGAAAAGGCAAAAAATCTAATATTGGATGCTGGGAACATTTTGTAGATTCACAGACATCCTTGGCTAACACTTCACATATTCTGAGCAATTGGTTACAGCCTCTCAGTGGAGAGAAAAAGTTAAAGTAGGTGATTTTGCCCCTGTATAGTATATAAAAAAGGAGACCAGGAGAAAAAACAAGCTTGCCCATATCTCCAAACAATGAGATGGCAAGGCAAACAGTGTCTGACAATTAAAAGCATGAGTAAAATATTCTTAATAAAACTCTTGTTCCACATGAGTAAGTGTACACAGAATATAAGTAACTACCAAGATAAAAGTAGTGTTAGTGCAGCCAGCTAGTGTTACTAAATGCAGCTACTGTCCTGATAAAGCTAACTCAATTCTCGTAACATTTCAGAAACAAATGATTGTACAAATAGTTACTTGTCCAAATTTCCTAAACTTGAAATAGCTAAATTCAGCTCTTCCATAAGAAATCTCACCTTTGAGGTACATCATTATGCATTGCACTGAAACCAAGTGCCCACTGGACTTGGTAGTTTGGGCACAGGAGGGCAGCAGTACCTGGTGAGCAATAAAAGAATGAGTTGCCCAGCAAAGAATTGAACAGTAAATTTCCAAATGATGACCAATGTTTTAAAACCCAGAAATGTGTTCATCAATGGCTTTTTCAGAAGATACCTAAAGTGCAAAACTATATTTGATAAATTGACTACTTAAAACTAAACAAAATTTAAATACAAAGAAACTTTATTTTTGAAAGGCATTAAACATTTGACTGGTGAATTCCAAATCTATCTCATGTGACCATCTATCTTTGTCCCAAAGCTCCAAGTTGTGGTGTGGAAGATTAATGGAAGTCATTTTTTTCCCAGTTAGTAGAGTTTGAGGTCATTTTCTATTTTAGTTATGTCAAGTCTCACTGGGTTATTATAGCTAGGTCTCATTTTGTGTAGCTAATCAATCATATTGGATTTTATTGTCCTCGGCTCCAGCCCCTAAGTTGCTAATAGAGATGAAGTAATAAGGACAAAAAAAGATTGACAGTATGCCCTGTGGACAACAGTAGATCCAGCTCTCTGATCTTAGATGTCACAGTGAAAGTAGTACTCAAAGGATGGACTTTTGTTCTGCTGCTCTTCTCAGGGGCTCCTCTGGCCCTCTGACACTCTCAACACTACGGTCTCTTTTTCTTCTCAATCCCCATTGAATTCCAGTTCACAGGTTCTTGCTGCTAAATTTTCTTCACTGTGCCAATGGTGAACTATTGTTGGTGTGAGCTGTAGTATGCAGATTTTACTACTTTACTTTAAGCTTAGGGATGACTGAGCTACCAGCCCCTACTCAGGTTCCCTTGGATCCGCAGATGAAAGACACATACACGCGTGCGCGCGCACACACACACACACACACACACACACACACACACACACGCACGCACGCACGCACGCACGCACGCATGCACGCACGCACGCACGCACGCACACGCATGTGCACATTAACTTATTTTCAACCAGCCATATTGGTTCAATTGCTGGGCACTTCTAAGAATTCCTTGGCTATCTCGTGCCCTTCTTTTCACTTCCAGCTCAGAGCCTAAATCTGCTCTTAGCTTTAGTTGCTCAGTTACCTTCTCCTTTTTCAACAACCCAAAACTGGCCTGTCTGCTTAGTTATGTTTGTAATTTCCCGGGGAACCAGCCTATGGTCGCTCCACCAGAGATCTCACATGGCTGGTTATCTTTTCTCCTTCGAAAGCATGGCAAAAATCCCCTTTCTCTTCCTGGTTTCCTTATGCTGCCTGTGGGGCCCGGAAGTCCTGCCTCTTTCCTTCTGCCCAGCAATTGGCTCTAGGCATCTTTATTGATCTATCAAGAACCAATTGGAAAACAGGACCTTAGCATCAGAACCACCTGCTACAGTGGGCAATATCAATAAGTTGTGTAAGGCCTCAGCTGCTGTGGGTGCCTTCCATCCACAAGGTCTCAGACACCTGTGCTACTTAGAGCCTTAAAGCTGTGGGCCTGCAGACTATGTCCAGGAGCTTAGTGCCCTTTCTTGTTCCCATGACCAAATCATTCTAATATGAACATCTATCTCAGGAATAAGAGCTTTCAGATAATAATCATACAATGGATGAAGAAAGTGCTTATGGCCTACTACTCTTCTCCATCCAATATTATTTTCGATCTCTTCTGGCAGTTTTTTTTTTTTTTGGTATAATAACTATATTTAAATCATTTGCTTTATTTATTTAAGCACAACTTTTTTTACCCCTAAGCTGTGAATTGTCACAGAGAACCTACAACTGAGTCATGGATCACAAATATATGAAAGATCTCAGCAATCTTCATGTTCTCCATTACCATGACAAATCTTCAAATCACAAAGAGTAAAAAAACTAGAAATTTCAATATAAATTAAAAGGAAAGATTTTTCAATATCTTTAGGATAACAGTTATAAATGTGATGTGCAAAGATTAGCAGTATACCCAGTTCAAAATCCTTAACTCAGCAAAATAACAATGTATGCACTAAAATTCAAGAACCAAAATTAAACTTTTAGTTATTCTAATTGGTTTCATAAACTTGTAGAATGGGGAAATTCTAATGTCAAGTAGCTACTGTTATTGTCAAACATATACATCATTGTTATTGTGGCCATAAGATTACAGTGGAGTAATATGAAGTTTTCAAGCAATGTCTTGCTTTACTTTTTTATAAAAGGCAGAATCCCTTAGTTTTGGCAATTATTGAAAATATTTTCCCTTCAGCCCCTTTCACAGTGGTCCATGGCATTTACAGATCTTTAATTTGATATAAAAAGATGTGAGTGTTCAACATATTTGCCAAAATTAAATGGCAGTCATTTAAAGATAGCATTAGATCTAGATACTCATACATGGGTGAGGTCATATGTAAAGGATTTTTAATCCATCAACATGTCTACTCTGACAAAGGATCACATCCAGGAATCTAAAATCCTTCAAGGTCTGTGTGATCTAGCTGGGATGACACACCTTTAATCTTTCTGGCTAGAATATAGATATGCCCTTAGTACATACCTTTAATACCAAACAATGAAGGTAAAGTTACTTTGTAGAAGAAAACAGCAATGTTTGAAAGTGAAGTCTAATAGTGGGGCAGACAAAGCAATGAATCAAAGAAAGGTTTGACAGCAGAGATAGGATATGCCCAGCTCTCATGAGAACAGCATGGTAAAGAGATGTGATTTAAGAGGACAGTGAGTTTAGGAGTAGGGGGAGAGTGAGAAGGAGAAGGCAATTTTAATGGGATGGTTTTATAGAGACAGGTTACCAGTGAAGATAGAACTAGCCAAAGAATGAGAAGGAACCAGAAGACTAGAACACATTGTCATAGTTTGAGACCAAATAAAGCAATTCAATAAGAATCTGAGAGAAGCAAGATTGAATCAGTCACCGTGGAGAGCAATTTGAACCCAAACAGGTGAGTTGAACCAGTCAGCTAGAGTTCAGAAAGTATTAGAGTGAGCATATTCAGAAGTAAGCCTCCAAGATGACAATTCCATCTGATGAATAACCATTACTTTTGCAGTCATATGTTCTCAAAGGTCAACATCATAGAAGATTGGTCCTAAATAGCACCTAGACAAAGCAACTGTGAAAACTCTACACACAAAAGGAAATGTATTGGTGCAAGTAATTTGGAGATCTTCTCTATCATGACTTGCAAATTTCTTATCTATAATATGTTACTGTGTAAATGTCTGAGCAAATGTAATATACTAGGGGAAGTCAAGTTTAATATTCTTAGAATGAGCATATACCAAGTAGATACTATCATGGGTAAGTGGTGCATCCTAGGTGAGATTATTGACTTACAGTGCATTTGGAAAGAAGCTGATTACCAATGAATCACAGAGAAATATAATAGCCTAAAAAGTAAGATGTTTTTGTCTTATATATAGATTTTTTCCACTCAAAGAATCAAATGTCAGCCTATTGTAACCTAGAAACCTGTTAGAAATACAGAACTTTGGAACCCAATCCAGAATCACTAAAGGGGAATCTACATGATAAGATCTCAATGTGAGCTCTGGAGAAATGACTCTATGATTAAGAGTGCATACTTCCCTTCTAGAGGACCAGAGTGCAGTTCTTAGAACCTATTATCAGGCAGCTCACAACTGCTCATAAGTGCAAGCCCTCTTCTGCCCTCCTTAGATGCCTGCACTCATGTATACTTGCCCTCACATATAATTTTTTAAATTATTTTTTAAGATCCCTTGAGGATTCAAAGACTTAGTAATTTGAGGAATACTGTCGACATGACTGATCTTTGTATACACTCTATCTTCTTGTTACAGCCAGAGTTAGTTTCCAGAACTGTATCCTCTACAATGGCTGCTATTCTGTAGGGCATGTAATAAAATACTGGGATTTTTTTAGATCTTAAATTACATTTATTTACTTATTTATGGTGTGGGTTATATATATTTGTGCCTTTGTGTGGATGTATGTGTGTCTGTGAGTAAATGAATATGCATGAGTATGTATATGTATGTCCATATGTGTATGTGTGTATATATGAGTGTTTGTATGTATGTGTGTGCATGTGTATATGTGTATGCGTTTGTGTATGTGTGTAAATGTATTCATATCTGTGCATATGTGTATGTGCATGCATATGTGTGTGTTTCTGTGTGTATCCATGTGTGTATGTATGCATGTCTTTGTCTCTGTATATGTACATATGTGTAAGCATGTGTGCTTATGTGTATGTATATTTGTTTATGACTATGTGTGTCTTTGTAGTGTGAATGTGTGTGTACATGTCTACACATATGTGTGTGAATGTGTATATGCAAGTGTGTGTGTGAATATATGCATGTGTGCATATCTGTGAATGTGTGCATGTCTGTATATGTGTATGTGAATGTGTTTATCTATATGCTTGTGTGTATGCATGTGTGAAAGTGTGTGTGTCTATGTGTGTGCCCATGTATGCATGTCTATGCATATGTGTGTATGTCTGTATGCATGAGTGTATGTATGTATTTGAGTCTGCCTAGGTATGTATGCATGTATGTATGTGTCTCTCTGTGTGTATGTGTGTTTCTGTGTGTGTGCATGTTTATATGTGTGTACGCCTTTGTGTAGCTATGTATACTTGTATCAACTTCTGTGTGTACATATGTGTGAATGTATGTGAATGTGTATGTTTCTGTGTTTGTGTGTGTCCCTTTGCGTAGGTGCGTATGTATGTATGTGTTTGTATGCCTATGTGTGTGTGTATGTATGTGTGTGTGTATCTTTGTGCATGTGTTTGTGTGTATATCCATGTGTGTGCATGTATTTGTATGTGTATGTGTATATGATTGTGTATTCATGTATGTATGTGTGTATATGTGGGTATCTCTGTGCCTAATGTATGTGTGTTAGCATGTTTTTTGTGTATACATGTGTATGTGTGTTCCTCTGTGTGTAAATATGTGTGAGTTTGTGTGTGTATATATGTGTTCCTCTGTGTATGGCTTTGGCTATGTATGTGAGCATGTGTGTGTGTGTGTGTGTGTGTGTGTGTGTGTAAGTGCACTTGCCCTTGTATGTGAGGATACATGTCATAATGAGTACTTGTGTGGGCCAGTTAAAAAATTGCCAGAGTCAGTTATCTCCTTCTTCCACACTGATCCTAGGCATTTGAACCCTGGCTGTCAGGCTTGGCAGGAGATGCCTTTACTCCTTGGCTGTCTCCCTGGCCAAAGATTGAATTCTTAACCACTGTAAGTTCCATCTTCTTTTCAAATGTATGCTGCTCCTATTCCAGAGGTACTAGAATATTTAGTTTTATGATTTTCTGTGTGTGTGAGTAAATTCCACCTGATACTAGTATTAGATTGTATAGTACTTTAAGTCAACACAGAAGTAGATGAAGAAAAAATATGCAGTTTAAGGAATATATTTACTTTTACTAAGTACTCCATTTTCAGCTATGTGACATCTATTATTTCTAATGATCACGTCCATTAATGAGATTTTATTACAAATATATATATCAAAAAATATAATTTTATCATTCATTTAATAACAGTATAGAAATACTCTTAAGTCAAATAAAGAGAAATAACATTTGGGCATAATACATTTTATATTCAGAAAAGCATGGTATGGGTAAAATATATGTTACAATAAGTTTTCCTTACCAATGCACAAGTGTATCCACAAATATCAAGGTTTTCTTGAATTGTGACATAATTTTGAAAGCAACTTTCATTCTCAGGATCTTCCAAGTTTGGATAATTAGTTAAATGCCCTCTAAGTATATGTCATACTAGTTCCAACAAATGCTTACTGTGTACACTGAGCCCCATCTTACTTTGTTGCTGTTGTAATCTCTTCTCAAATGAACTCAGATATTATACTGAGATGATATAAATGCCCATGGCTCTCTGCTTATCTCTAACCTCTGTTCTGTCCACTTAAGATAGAGTTTCCTCTGCTCATGTCACCACACACACTCATCAGAATAAGTGGTTATCTCTCTGCTGTTTTTCATTTAGGAGAGGAACTCCTGTTGTGATGAACGATGAACAATCCTGATTCATATCTCTGGGAAGGAAAAGCCAGTAATAACAGGCAGGCACTACCATTCCTTTCATCTCAATATTGGTATGACAACTGCATGAAACAAAGCACCAGAAAACACAATCTATGGATTAGCATGTTCACTGTTAGGAAGCCACATTATTCCCAATTAAAATCCTTTATAAAACATGAAAAGAAATGCCTTTCAGATTAAGAGTTCAATGGATTTCTCAAATGACTTTCTATAGTTACTATAAAAATGGTCATTTTAAACTTGCTTTAAAAGAATTTTCCCTTTTTTGTTTGGAAACATAGTACATTTAAAATACTGCTTTAGTGTGGCTTACTTTAGTTACTGTAGTACCAGTGAAATTACAGTCTTGTAGAATGTTAATGTCCTTTAATTACTAGTTTTCTTACTAACAGTTAGTAGCACAGCTTAGAAGCACTGCCAATATATTGAGACCAAAAGGCTAAATGTCTACATCACTGTAGCTTCCTTTGCTAACTCAAAGGTGTGCTTTACAGAGTTATATAAGAAAAGCTTACTTAGGTGTTTTTTCTATTATAGACTCTTACTTGACTTATTTGGAAGGCATAAGTTGCTTGTGTTAACATGTGCCTAATAAAATGCCCAAATAAGCCATACATGGCTATATTATACCCTGGAATTATATTAATTTAATTCCGTAAAGTTAGGTAGGAGGGGAACTACTAGCTAGTAAATTTCATGCGTATCTCAGTTGAGGAGTTCTGCTGTTTATCTTGTTTTTGATATCTACACATTTTAGTTAATTTTCTAGATAATTCCAAAGCTTTTTATTCATGAGTCATTGATTTAGAAGTTTGTCTTATTTCTTTAACATGAAGTTTTTTTTCCCCCCAGCTGTATTGAAAAAAATTCTAAGCTCTCGTCACTGGATGCATGAAGGAAATGCTAGTAAACTTCTCAGCATGTGAACAGGCTCATGTGACTTTCTTCACTCAATGCCAATAGATAGAATAAACAGAAACTGTTTTCTATAGTCATTTGGGTAGTCAATAGTAAGGTACATTACTGTGAAGCAAATCCCACGTAACACTTTCTCTATTATATTTCTGTTTGTATGTGTACAAACGTAAGGACTCTTAACTCAGTTCTGCATTTTTTTTTTCGAGACAGGGTTTCTCTGTACAACCCTGGCTATCCTGGAACTCACTCTGTAGACCAGGCTGGCCTCGAACTCAGATATCCTCCTTCCTTTGCCTCCCGGGTGCTGGGATTAAAAGCATACGCCACCACTGCCCAGCTCAGTTCTGTAATTTTAAATACTTCTGCGTTATTAGCTCTGCCAAACTTCCTTCAGGCTGGCCTCGAACTCAGAAATCCTCCTGCCTTTGCCTCCCGGGTGCTGGGATTAAAAGCATACGCCACCACTACCCAACTCAGTTCTGTAATTTTAAATACTTCTGAGTTATTAGCTCTGCCAAACTTCCTTATTGGCTCATAAAAATGCAAATTTTAGCTTATTTTTAAGGTCTGTACATTAAAGTCAAAGTTTATGTCTTTTAAAGACCATTTGCTTTCCATATCACTCTTTATCCTCTTCTGAATACTATATTTATTGACAAAAGGCCAATTTTGATTGGTTAATTGAATTCCAGAATTCAGTAGTTTCATTTGACACATGCCCTATCTCCTGTTTATCTTTATTAATTCTTTAATTAAATTCAGGTAAAATAGAAACATGTGTGATTTTGCCCCATTGTTCATCATAATGCATCAGAAATTGAAACATGACCATGAATCCTCTTCATTCATGGTCCAATATGTCTTTCAGTGCATTCAATACAATGCAAGCATATACTTCCTTATATACACACTTAAAGCAAGAGGAGATTGGAAGAGATTGGAAGATTTAAGAGTGGACTGCCATAGCATCCTCTCTTATATTGGGAAAAGGAATGAGTTAACAGTGAAGCTCTCCTGGAGACCAGGTCAGTGTGTTTGCATAGTTACACAGCAGCATTCTGGAAAACACCAAAGAAAAGGAAAAATGCAAAACAAAACAAACAAATGAACAAACAAAAGAAACCCCAAACCATCATTCAACCAAACCTGTTCTTCAGGGTAATCCTTGCGATTTATCTGTGGTAAATTATCCCCAGACACTATTTCATAAAATGTAAGCTTTTCAAGTGATGACATTTTTTGGTTTTGTTATGTTTCTGACAAGAACTCTACTTTGTAAAGCTGAAGCAAAACAGCACATCAGAACCAATTGTGTTTTACATAATTATCTATCCTTGAAACCTGTTCATCCTAAATTTTAACTTATTAATATCAAACCCTTCTTGTGCCCTGGCTGACAAAGTGGTAGTGACTTAATACTTGGCTTAATTACACATGTCTTTCTCCTATGTTTTAAATATGTAATACACAAAGCTTTAGAAAGACTTACGATTCACATATCAGTATTAAAATATTTAGACTTATGATTCCCGGATCAGTATTAAAATATTTATTATAGCATACAATTGAGCATAGCAGTATTAAATGTTTAAAATATATTCCAGCAAAACCTTGTTTATTAGCATCAACTCATGAGATTAACCTAAAACTATGCCATTACTTTACTGCCCATCCTTTACTTAAGGAGATTACTAAGTCATGTGTCTGATGACTTGCTTGTTAGTCTTGATATTTAAATAGCTTTAAGAAAGTGAGTTGACTTCATTCTTTTCTTTTTCCCATTAATTATTTAATCACGTATCATCCTTATCCTCCTCCTCTCATTCCCCCACACATAGCCCCTACTCACTCCTCATCCCTTCTGAGAATGGGGAGCTCTCCCATACCAACCCATCCTAGCACATTAAGTCACTGCAGGACAGGGCACATCTTCTCTCATTGATGCCATATAAGGCTGCTCAGCTAGGGGAGTAGGATCCACAGGCAGACAACAGATTCATGGACAGTCCCCTGCTCCAATTGTTGGAGGATTCACATGAAGACCAAGCTTCAAATCTGCTACATATGTGTGAGGGTGCCTAGGTCTAGCCCATGCTTGTTCTTTGGTTAGTTTTTCAGTCTCCAGGAGTCCTGACTGTGTTGGTCCTCTTGTGGACTCCCTATCCCCGCTGGGGCCTCTATCCTTCTCTCAACTCTTCCACAAGATTCCCTGAGTTTCATCTAATATTTGGTTGTGGATCTCTGCATCTATTTCAGCTGGCTGCTGGATGAAGCCTCCCAGAGGACAGTTATGATATATTAGTGTATTATTAATAGTGTCAGGGATCGGTGCTTGACTATGGGATGGGTCTAAATTTGGGACAGTCATTGTTTGTCCATTTCCTTTGTCTCTGCTCGATTCTTATTCATGCACTTCTTGTAGGCAGGACACATTTTGTATCAAAGTTTTTGTGGGTAGGCTGGTGTTGTTATCCCTCTACTGGGACTCTTGCCTGGCAGGTGGCCCCGAGAGAGAGAGAGAGAGAGAGAGAGAGAGAGAGAGAGAGAGAGAGAGAGAGAGAGAGAGAGAGAGAGAGAGAAGATAGGAGTTTTAAAATGATATCCTATTTTAGTTTTTTTAAATATTTTTGCTGCTCAGATGATCTATCATGTAATTTGTCTCATCATAATGCAATAAAACTTAAAGAAATTAATGACTAGATCACTTCTAGGAGTCTTAGCTAGAAGCACTTCCATAGATTACCTGGAACACCTCCCATCCCAGGTTTCTGGCATGTCCTATAGATGCCTTCCAATCTTACTGCCAATTTCCTCTTTCCATTCAGTCTTCTGGCCCTCTCACTCTGCCTCTTCTTACATCTGACGAACCCCTCTCGATCCTCCTCCTATCCAGTTCCCGCCCTCAATCCACTTCCTGGGTGACTTTAATTCTTGATACTGTGGGAAGACATATATCATAGTTCTCCTGCATTTCTGCTTTTGTTATGCTCAGAGGAATCCATTATCCTTAGGAGAGCTAAGACTATCTTTTCAGACTCTTGCACAGTGAAAAGTACAGGCAGTTAGGATTAGAACAGATTTCTTCTTCCTACCTCTCCTTAGTCAAGCCTATTTCACTGTAATCAGATACCTGACAAAAAGAAAAAAAAAACTGAAAGGGAATGAACATTTCTGTTGACTCATGGCTTCTATAGGTTTGGACTATTATTAATTAAGAGTAAGAATATCATTGTGGCACAATATTTTAGAGGTATAGGCTGCTCACATTATTGCCAACAAGAATCAAAGAGGGACACAGAGGAGCTAGAGCAAGATATTGTCCCAAAGATGCATCCCTAGTGGCCTGCTGCCACCATTTTAGAAGCTGTGTCTTCTAAAATTTCTACCAACTTTCAAGATAGTGCCACCACCTGAGGACCAACACCTGAGGACTCTTAAATATATGGCATCCAGAAGGAACATTAAAATTTCCAATCAAAGCATGCCAGAAGAGAGAACAAGCTTATTTGATCTCAAGTATAATAAATATTATCTCTAGCAGTGGGTTAAAATGAGCTTGTTGCTTTCACAACCTATCATAAAACATTTGAGAAGTTTAGTTTGGTTTCTCAACTATATCACAAAGTTTTAAAGTGAGAAGGTGGTTTCATATAAACACATGTCTCATAGTTTTTGTTATTTGTGAGTGATTAGGTGTTTTGTTTCTTTTTACAAGAGTCATATAACTTCTGCTGGTCATCATAATATGGCATTGGGTTATTTCATAGCATACTACAACTTGCATATTTGGTTTGACCTTTTGAATTAAGGACCTGATTATTAGTTGGCTTAATATGTAGTTTTTAAATTCACAACTCAATCAAAAAAGAAAGTGAGTCTTGGTTTATGTGCTCAAGGACATTTAAACATTTGAGGGTAAAAATGTGCAAAGTGTCTTCAGCCAGGAGGTAGACAGACATAGTCAGAAACATTTCTAAGCATGTGCCACAGTTTGTATCTAGACTGTCTCCCAAAGGCTCATGCATTTAAAGCTTATCCCTCTACATGTGACTGGTGGGAAATAGTGAAAACTCTTAGAGATGGAACAGAAAGAAAGTCATCTATTTGTTGGAGGCAAGTTCTTTAAAGGAACTATGAGATCTCCACCACCACTAACACCTGCATTCTCTTTATTTCAATTTTTACCATGAGATGAATGAGTTTCTTCTGCTATGAAGTCTCACTGCTAGAGATTTGAAACTAAACAATATAGGAATCTACAAAACTGTGAGCCAAAACAAACCTTTCCACTTTTTAACTAAAGTTTCTGAGGTATTTTGTTACAGTAGTCAAAAATTTATGTGTATGCATTAGTTGTCATTATAGACATGTCAAAATATGAGCAAAGTATATAAAGTTACATGGTTGCTTAGCTTGAAAAGAAGAGATTGAAGAGAGTATTACCAGTCAAAACTGGGAAGATGGGAGAATGAAGATACATGCATAGGTATGTTAGTGGGATGACAATTGAGAAAATATTAATTTCAAAAACATCAGTCCATTGTCAGTGAGGATCTGGAGTGTTAGAGATGATTGTGATTTGTGCTTTGAGAAAATTTAAAGTTGAATGAGTATGAATGGGGAGAGGATCTGGAAGCACTTAAGGGAGGGGAAGAACATGGTCAAATATATATTTTTTTAAATATATTTAAATTAAAATTTTATTTCAATAATAAATAGTTTTTAAAAAGAGAATTACTCTTGATATTTTAATCACTCTTCACTCCAGAAATTAAGAATATTTTTATATTGAATTGTAGAGTGAAGGGCTAGAGAGCTTTCACAGAGGCTAAAAACTAATAATTCTATTCCAGAGGACCTAAGTTTCATTCCCAGCACCCCTATCAGGCAGCTTAAGAACAGTCTTTAATTTCATCTACAAGGCTGACTCAGCCGACCACATGCCCACACATAGGCTTACACACATAAATAATTAAAATTAATAAAAACAAATCTTAAAAGTACAAAAGAGAGTGATTTTCAAACTTATACAAACTAACCAACAGCCATGACTGTTTGCTCCTAAGCAGGAACAGTAATCCTTGCTCAGTATTTTCCCTTTCACATTGGCAACTGTATTTATTTCGCAGCCAACATTTTGTTAGCTTCTATGGCATCATAATTCAAGATAAAATGTGTTAGGAAAACTGGAAGCAATGCTAAATGCTATGCCACCTCGTCATGCCATGAGACTTTGACGCATTTCCCATTAATAGTACACTATATATTTCCTTTCTTTGAACTTCAATGGCTTGCAAATAAAACAGGAACAATGTTGTGCCTTCTGTTGGCAGATTTTGGAAAGGTTGTGCATGTTACAGCTGTTTTTTGCCATACTGTGAGGAAGCTCAAGTAATGCATTGAAAGGCCCAACTGAGGTTCCCAGTGAGAGCTGGAATCAACATACTAGACAGGCTACTAGATGGACCTTCAGTTTCTTACTATTCATCTCATTTCTCTCACTCATAATGTGGAGAGCAGAACAAAATTCATCATTTCGTTCCAGTTCATCCATCCGTTATGTATCTGTTTTCATAAGGTGTAGTTACATTTTCTCTACCACATTCAAGTAGAATTAGCAATTGTATCTTCATCCTCACCCAGATGTGATCACTGGAATAGACATAGTGACTAGTATGATAAAATATGCCCACTGATACAAGAGTGGCATGAATATTATAGGTGTAACCAACCACTTTCTGACTGTACATAGGTCTATTTTCATGAGATGGAACTTATTCCTGGCACTATTAACAGAGTTAATAATCTGTGACAAAATGGGTCATAGGCCCTAGGGGACAGAGAGCCTCATATTACTATTGTGCTGAATGGATATAATATTGAAGCATCTCCTGATGATTTACTGTTCTACCTACAGTACAGATATATATATTACAAAGGCAGAGAGGTATCTTCTCAAAGGGGAGCCAAAAAGATTGTAAACAAAAAGTGTTGGATGACTTCAAGGGACATGTTTTCCAGATACGATGACCAAATGCACATATGAACTCACAGTGATTATGACAATATGCACAAGACCCATATGAGCTCAAACTAGATAAATATTGGCATTCAAGCAGTGGCATGTATACACCAAATCCTATCCTCAGCCTAAAAGATATTTGCATGTGTGCATGTGTGTGTTTGATAGCTTCTGGGAGAAAGAGAGTCTGCTTTCTTAAATAATGGACCACACTTCAGGGCAGGCCTGACTCACAAGATTATTTAGACACAAAAATTAGATTAGATATTTTTTTTTTTAAAGAAAACTCAAAGTTGGGTGGATAGGAAGCTAAGAGTGGGTGGATAGATCTGGGAGGAGTTGGGGCTTGGCATGAATATAATCAAAATACACTATGAAATTCTCAAAAGATTTAGTAAAATCTTTATTTTAAAAAATATATATTTACCCCACACTAAATTAGAGAAATTTATATCTAGTGTTTCAGTTGTCTTTGGACACTAGTAACTTTTAATGTTACTATACAGAAACACTAGCTAAGTAATAAAATGGTAATTCATTACAGTCCTTTTCAATATCTGTAAATATAATATGTGCAATTCCTAAGCAGGAGCCTCCCAACTGAAGAATTTTATTCTTGGCCTCTCAATGCTGGAAAAAGAAGAGACTTAGAAGTGTGCCATTAAAAATACTAAAATTTCCCATTTGTTGAGAGCTTTACATTACTTCTTAGAAATAAAAATTCTAAAGAGAAGAGAAAGCATACATATAGTTTTTATTGTTATTAAGAAAATAAAAAGAGTGAACCAGCATTTCTGGTATGATTCCTCTGAACGCTGCTGTCTGCTTCAACAGTCCTCAATGCCACACTGCCTGGGTAGTGGTATTTAAGGCTGTTTATTCCTCACATTACTCGTTTCTCATGCAAGACAAAGAATTAACTCTTCAGCTATTGGTCTCTAGACAGAACAGCCCAGTTGTGGATTAGAATTGTTGGTTAGAAAAGAAGTTATAAACAATTTATTTGCATTTGAAATACAAAATTTGTCTGATACTATATGTAGTATGTGTGTTTATGCGTGTGTCTGTGTGCATGTGTGTGTTTATAAACATGTATATCTAGGCATACAAACCTCAATATGTCATTATTAAACCAAAACAACTATAGAGTACTCATGTTCTTTTCTAGTTGTATGTCCTCAAAACTTACCTTGCAAGCCTTCCCCAGTAGACTGTAAACTTCAGTGAGGCACTGTGTCTACTTTACCACATAGTTTTTTCTCTCATGTCACATCAAGTAGGAAGAAATGCCTGTCAAACTAACGAAGTGACTTCTTCTAATTACTGTCTCCTTTCCATCTGTTAACACAATTGGTAAGGGCAGGTTTCTCTCATTCATTATTTATCCCTGATTTTAGGCAACATTCCTCTCTCTTTGCAGAAACCCTTTGCACCTAAGCAAAGTGCGCAGTGTTCATTTGTTTACCTAAGTCAGAAGCTTTTGAGCTCCCCCCATGCTGGTGAACCTTTAACAATATTAAACACTTATCCACTCCCCATATTTGAAATTCCTTTTTCCACTTCGGCTATTGTCAACTTATTCCACCCTTCTACTCTTTGGTAAAAATATTTCTCTTTATCTGTTTATATTACTAAATCTTGCCTACAAGTCTATTTACCTATCACTTCACTTGCTCTTTCTGGACATTTTCTTCCACTCTTTGTCCTTCAACTGCCAAACCCTAGTTGACAAAACCTCAATCCATGTTTACTTTTCATCATTATTTTTCTGAATATTTTTCTTTGCATAGTGATTATGTCAATTCAGGTATAATTTAGAGCAACTTAATTTCAAAAACAAAGGAACCCTGGCTAGTTTAAGCAAAATAAAAGAAAGGGAGAAAAGATTATTTGCTGAAGATATTACTGGAATGTGTCAGCAATCCTAAAGGGTGGGGAATGGTTAGACAAAGAAACCCAAGTCCAAACTGGAGGTGAGAAAACACACTTTCTGTCTCAGCCTGAATCCTACCTCTCTCATAGTTCTGCTTATGCCTTTTTTTTTAATACTGATGACTTCTTCCCCCTCTAGGTCAGTGGTCTCCATGTTTAGAAATCCCCAGTTTCAGCCATTTAGAAAAAACATCTGTATTGTTCTCTTTGTTCTACTGAAATAACCTGAGACAATGACTCTTTTTTTTTTTTTTTTT
>NW_022196898.1:10474394-10477593 GCF_008632895.1 Mastomys coucha
AAATCTGCCTGCCTCTGCCTCCCAAGTGCTGGGATTAAAGGCGTGTGCCACCACCGCCTGGCAAGACAATGACTCTTAAAATGGGATATCCTAAAAAGAGGTTCTACCCTAGTATGCATGCAGAAAAAAATTTAATAAAAGAATGATAACTTCTTGAAAACCATATGCATTGAGGAAAGCATGGTTAAAGAGCAGGAAATGGTAAAGAAACAATATTTACTTGAACAGACTAATACATTCCCATTTCAATATCCTAGACACATGGCACACAGAACCTAGGTGCCAAACTTAACTGTTATGAACTTATACAGTCCTCCTTCCTGAAAGAAGAGGAGGAAAAACAATATGTATTCCTTCAGAATTTCTATGGTCCTGCTCTGTTCAAGGTGGGGATTCCTTCATTCACCCACCAATGTTCTAGTCTGTCAGTTAAGCATTGAATACCTTAAGATTCTGTCTTTGCAAACCTATTGACACTACCTTCCTCTCTTAAAATTACCCTCCTGGCTGGTGCTTTGAAAGCCATCACTTGTTTTATCAACATCTGCCCAGAAAATTTTACCACATCATTTTTGTTTAAAAGCTCTCACAACATATTCAATAAAAGACATGAGCCATGTTTGATTCAAAGATCACTACTACCTCAGCAGGCGTCTCTTTTTCAGGAGTCTGATATACAGTGTCTATATAGCATCCCGGGCTTCTGTTTGTGTCCATTTCTAAACTTAAAATGGCTTAGTCCTTTGCTCACTTAACAAGATCTTCCAAATCTTCTGGGTTTTACAGTTGTAATTTACAATTTCCATCCAATTCAGTCCCTATTCTCTCCATAAGGCCTCTCAGCACATTACACAACAAGCTGACCCCATCCTACCTCCCACACTTCACCTTCAAAGCATATGTTCAGTCCCTTTCAGTTCTTCTGTGCTTGTTGTTCTGTGCTTGTTGCACATTGGCAACTTTATGGACATTGTCCTTTCTCCTTTAGGGCTACAGACAATGTCTGGTATAGAGAAACTGCACATGAAAACATGAGTAGTTTTACTGCTGACCACAGAATTCTGATGCATTTTTGAAGTGCATGGAACCTAATGTTGGTAGATTGCCTCATAAGAAATTCATTCAATTTAACAATAAACAAGTTCTCCCTCTGTAAGCATTGCACATTGCAATGCGACCAGCACTAGTTTACTTTGTTAGAGAAGGATATACAAACAAACAATGCTATTACAAGTCAGGTAACAAAACCTGGAGGCTCAAGAAAATGCTTCTGGAGAAAGGAGAAAACAAACAAACAAACAAACTAACTAACTAACTAACTTTGGTAGTTATTGAGCATGAGAAATGAACTACTCAAAGCAGAGGGTACATAGTTTTAAATGGATTCCAAAAGGTCATCTAGATGAACGCTGTGTTTTTTCTTAAATTCTGAATAAATATGGTACATAGTGTATAACATTCTGTTCTCTAACTACTAAATTATTCTTGTTAATTTACAGCCCTAGTCATGATTTATGATGCCTATAAAAACCAAACCTAGACAAACATTCTCAAACACACAAACACCCATACACACGGCTACAAGTACTCTATCATTTTCTTGGCTTGGCTTTCAAGCTTACAAATTGAACTAAAGGTGAAGATTAACATGTGCTGAAATGAGAGCTTACCAAGGCTTAGAGGTGGGTATCAGAATTCCTGTACAAAGCCCAAAGTCAAATACCAAACCAAGACAAAATGATTTGTTCTGCACTCCTTTTAGAATGCAGTCATGATGTACTTAAAAGCCAACGTAATGGCAAAACTTTGCAGAGAGAGTAGTGTTGCCATGCAACCCATTCTCAATTAAGACAGAGACAAAACAGTAAAAAGCAGTCAGGGAATTTGAGAGACTGAGGCCTACAAAGTGATGAAGATAGGCTTGCGCCATTCCATTCCTTTCTCTCTTACTGCTTAATAAGCATCTCTGCTGTGTGTACAGTAGGAGCTGACCAGTGCTCAGGCCTGCTGTAGGAGCTTTTGCTTACAGCCTTGGTTGTAACCATCTGAATGGACAGATTATGTGATTCCAATGGAAATACCAGACCTTTGTTGTGAGGCTCCTTCCTTGTTTACATATTCACCGCCTGGTCCACAAGATCTTGTACTGGGAGATGCAAACTTCAAGGCTATGACAGTGGCCTGCCTGAGGATGGGATTGAAGCTCTTGTGACATTTGTCCATCTTTCTTGTGAGATCACAGTAATAACACACCACCTGTGAACCAGAAAGCTGACCTCTTCAGGCACGCAACCTAGTGGTGCTTTAATGACAGATTTCCCAGACTCAAGAGCAGTGACAAAGAAATGTCTGAAATTTACTACCTTCAAAGTAGATGAAAATGTCAATAAACACTACAGAAGACACTGCGTTTCACTGAATTGGTTCTCCTCATAAAAATGCTTCACAGAATGATATGTTTAAATTCACCCCACAAAAGAAAAGGGAGATGGATGCATTTTCAAATTTTACTTTAAAATATTATTTTTTTTTGTTGTCAGAAATTAGCTCCAAAATATACAACTCTGCTAGATTAATTTTACCATCAAACATTTGGAATTTAAATTTCTCAAAGTTATGCCCTTTTACTTTCAGTTACATTATTTTGAAAATGTGTTTTTAGTTCATACATAATAGATGAGTGACTAATAACATACATATATATTCCTGAGTGCCTTCATTCTTGACTATTCCTGACATCTATTTTTTATTTATCTGATAGGATTAGGAGCTCTAAGGAACAAGATGACCTCTCCATTCTTGACCAGTAGATTGACATATTTTACAAGAATAACCTCACTATTGATCAGAAGACAACTGAGGAGATTATATATGTGTGTTTGTGTGTGTGTGTGTGTGTGTGTGTGTGTGTGTGTGTGTGTGCTTGTTTTTGCCAGGGTGTGACAGGATTCTATTAGTTCAATTGCAGAAGAAAGCTGAATTACTTGATTCTCTTCCATTTAAACAAGATCTTTGTCATTCTTTGAGAAATCAATAAGTTTAAGTATAAATTTGCCATGATTTTCAAACCTAACAACCTAACTTGTTTTCTTTCTTTCTTTCTTTCTTTCTTTCTTTCTTTCTTTCTTTCTTTCTTTCTTTTGAAAGCACTCTTCATTAAATAGTGGGTCTGTCAACTTCTTACTATCTTTTTTTCCTC
>NW_022196898.1:10477603-10593690 GCF_008632895.1 Mastomys coucha
ATTGTCAGCTCTGCATAGGTACATATCATACTTCAATTTATTAATAAAGATCTCTTAATAATAAATTCTCACAGTAAAGGAACAATTCTGTCTGCACTTTAAAGATGAAGTCAATCATGACTTAGGCACTTGTCAACCATTCCAGAACCACCAAACTATTCTCATTCAGCCTGATATTGTTTGTCTTGAACCAGAGAGGCTGCTCGACAGGGTTCAGGAGTTTATATCCAAGGGAATCTTTGGGGGTTTATTTAGTTCATATTAATGGAACTAATATCAATTACTTTAATAAACTAATATTGATATTTTTGTTGTTCACATAGTTATTAAACTGTTTCTATCATACTCTAAAGACTAAGCTTATCTTTAAAGATGACGATGTTTACTTTCCATGTGTATTTCAAAGTAATTCTTATCTAGATACAGAAAGGGGGATTATCAACAGTAAAGCTCACAGATGAATAGAAAAATAAAGAGTATACTACCGCTTAAAAATTATAACCTAGTCCTATAAAATAGATAGTTTAATAATGTGCATTTTGGGTAATAAAAGTAAAATGGCTGCTGCCAAAATCTTTAATATTCATGAAGAAAGAGGATTTAAATTCAGAGGCTGTTTCTGAATGAACACCAGTTCCCACTGCTTTTCTTACACTATCTGCTTTTGTTTTATTAATTACTTACCATCCTTTTGCCAGAAAAATATAGTACTTTGTGTTAGAATAACAAACAGAAGGACTAGTTTCAACAACCGCTTATTATTCCTCAAAACATTATAATTAACCCTGCTCCATTTGTCCTCATATATAAACACTGTAGAAGGGAGAACTAATGACTTCTCAAAGGAACAAATAATTCAAAACTGTACCTAATAATTTATCGGTGTGCATGGCCTAACTACAAGAGCTATTGCAGCCAGAATTTGCTCATAGCTTGTGACTCCTGGGATGCAGAACAAGCATTAAAAGATGGTTAACAGGAGCAGACTCTGTTTTTAACTAATGAGATTCAAATAGGAGAGGGCAGCAGAGGGAGGTTCTTTACTTCCTTAAAAATTTCTTTTAAACAGTAGTCTCTCAAACCAAAGGCATCTTTCTGAAAGCCATTAATAAGCGTTATTTGTAGCCGCTCCTTTCTGTTGGGCTTTGACACATGCCCTTTTCATGGAAAGACTTACTCGGAGTAATATTGTACTTGCAGCTAATCAACACTGCTGATATGGTCCTCTGTGCAGACCATGCTCACCAGCAGCTACACTCTCTGCTTGGTTTTCCCTAGCAATCTGTGTTTGTTTAATAGCACCAAAATAACTCTAAGAGGAGATGTTATTAGTAACTCAGATAATAAGTTACACAATAATGGCATGGCTACAATAATAATAACTGGGTTTTGATTCTTTTTTGCTAATTCTATCATTACTGTTTAAGACACCTAAAGGTATCCTCTTCCTTTTTCATTTTTCTCTTTCTTTATATAAAAATAAACGCATTGATATAAAACCTTGAATATGTCAGGAAAACACTCCATCACTCTCAGCTCAGAAATTATTCTCAGTTCCTAAATTATTTCAAGTTTCCTTTAAAATAATCAGCCATAAAAATTATCCTCCACCAAAATTAATTTCTATGTCTTTTACTTTACCATAAACAATGAATATTTGCCAAACCTTAGCTATCATAAATTGTTTATGAATAGTGACTTTTATCAATAAGATTCAGCAACTCTGTTAAATACTTGATGGAAATATAACCAGAGGTTTAGGAACTGCTTCATAGGATACTAGCACATTGGATTTATTCTTTTTATATTTTGTCTAAAACAATGATTTAGGCTCATGCTGAAAAATGTGATAAAGTTGAAAGAAAGGAGGTTTTCATGTAGTGTCTGAGTTAAGGTTTCTATCACTGTGATAAAACACCATGACAAAAAGTGACTTGGGGAAATTATCTTACAGTGTATAGTCTACACAGGGAAGAACCTGGAGGTGGGATCCAGAAGGTAGGAGCTGAAGCATGCTGCTTTCTGGTTTGCTTCCTAAGGCTTGCTCAACAATGTCTTTTATAATATCCAGCATCATCCACAATGAGCTGGATGAACCCATATCAATCATCAATCAAGAAAAGGCCCTACAGATTTCCTCAAAGATCAGTCTTGTCAGAGTATTTTCACAATTGAGATTCCCTCTTCACAAATGATTCTGGTTTGTACAAAGTTGACATAAAACTAACCATTTTATATATAATAAAGATTGTAAGGGCTCGAAAGATGGTTCAGCAATTTTGAACACTGGCTTGCTCTTCCAGAGGACCAAGGTTCAATTCCCAGTGCCCACATGGCAGCTCACAACTGTCTGTAACTTTAGTTTCAAAAGACCTGACAACTTCACAAAGACATTCATGCAGGCAAACAACAGAGCATGTGAAAAAAATTAATATTTAAAAAAAAAAAAGATTGTGTAGCAGAGAACAACTTTTGAACTCAGGATTCAAAGTCCATGGTAATAAATGTTTGTGGTAATCCCCCAGATTCCTGAGGTTGATACAATGATAGGTTATAGTAGCTAATCTACAAAAATTGCCGGATTTTGAATATTTAGTGTTCTTAGAGAGGTCATGGAAAGGGTTCAATGAATTTCATGCCAAAAACATTATTCTGTTATCATTTTATTGAGCATCCATGTGTGAGACACAGAAATTGAGAAGCCTGTCCCATGAAGATAGTATCAATTTGATCCTTCACTTGT
The DNA here is from genome assembly GCF_008632895.1 of Mastomys coucha. Taxonomy (NCBI): domain Eukaryota; kingdom Metazoa; phylum Chordata; class Mammalia; order Rodentia; family Muridae; genus Mastomys; species Mastomys coucha. The sequence goes on from NW_022196898.1 coordinate 10,480,347, forward strand.
GTTATTACTTTCAATTCCTAATTAAGCCTCAGCTTCTACTTCTATTCATACCCAATTTATGGCTTGCATTGAAAGCAAATTACATTTTATAACAGAAGATTGTGATTGTACTCTAACTCAGTCACTCACACCCTGGTTAACTTGGGGTACAGTGTAAGACCCATAACCGAACCTGCTAGATTCTCTATGGCCCAATCTTGCCTACCTTTGAATTCAAGGCCCAACAGTTTCTGGCCTTTCGAGTTCACTGGAAGCTAAGTTCTGTCCCTTTTTGACTTTTGTTTTCAATGAGACATACAAAAATGGAACCTTAGTGTACCTAACTCCAGGTCATGTTTAGGTCTCAGTTCACAGGTGCTTCATACCTGCCAACCTGAATTCTCTCCTCCTCATAGAAAAGGGTCCACACAGTTCATTGATGTGTGTATCTATCTCTGTAACAATTTAGTTGTCATCTCTCCCTGAAGAATGTAAGCTCTATAAAAGCATAGACTGCATCTAACTGCAGTATAATAATTGTGCATATAATATTATCATAATATAACATGCACTCAAGATGTTTTATGAACAACTAGGTTCTCTGAGTGATGAGTACTGTAAAAGTGCCTGCATAGTAAATACCTTTTCTTAAATGAATTAAAATTAATCCATAAATTTTTAGTCTTTGTAAACAGTCTCTAAATTGGTATGTATGGAGATGATAAGAAGGGTCTTTTTAGAAAATTTGACAAAAAGGAGTTTCAATCTGAGGCACAGACATGTACTAAAAACAAGGCAGAAAAGAAGACAAAGTGAATTTACTGATTTTATTTTATCAGCCATATTTGAAAACCTTTTCGTGTTTATGTCTTATTTTCTTTTTAAAGTACTTTGACATTTTCTGGAAGGAAGACTTTTTCTTGTTCAAAAACATCAGAAAAGAAGCATCTCCTATTGTGGATCCCTAAGCTGTCAGGTCTTGGCTTTGACTGGGCTAGCAGTTACCCATTGAGCTAAGAATAGAAACAGAGACCATTCTGCCCACATGGAATTCACTTCTGACTCAACTCTGAATCCATATTACTTTAGTAATAAAAAAGTTTTCCTCTTTATAGAGCTTTTGAGAGTTGGCACCTTTTTTCCTGTTACAGGTCATTTAGTAGTGCATTAAAGATAAATTTGAAAAATACATTGTGTAGGTGCAGGAAGCATGATGTGGTTTTCTGAGCCTAATCAAAATTAAAGGCAGTTTAGGTTTGAGGTAAATGCATAACTATAATTCCAAACATGCAGAAATGATTTTATTTAAAAATCTGTGTAATCACTGTCATTACAGTTGAGGTATGCATGTCTGTGTACTGACGTTGTAGCTTCAGCATGTGCAAGGCTTGTAGTGTCATCTCCAGCTCTACAAATAAAAAACAGCCTGAAGGAATGAATAAACAAATTGGGTGGCTTTATTTTCTACATAAAGAGAAACTACTTTGACACCTCAAATTTAGAAGGATGGTAATATTGGGCTAATATTGCTGCTATAAATTTCAAATAGAAATAAAACCATATCTTCTCTAATGTGTGCAGTTAAAGACTCATAAAATGTTGCTTTAATACAAAGCCAATTTGCATCATTATGATGAATATATAAAAATGTGTCTACTTTGTCTTTAGAATTCATTAAAGCTATAATAAAATGAAAGAATAATAAATAATAATTATCATATTTCTTAAACATCTGCGTTATGAAAGAGAGATACAGCTCAATGATAAAAGAATTGCATAAAATGCACAGGAAAAAGTCTAAGTAGCTGCCGCCCAAAAGAAGAGGGAAGAACTAAATCTTATTATGTGTGTGCTTTCCTTATGGCACATGAAAATATATAATCATTCTCAGAAATGCCTTTTTTTAAAAAGTATTAAAATAATCCTCAAAATATGTAATAAAAAGTAGGTCAGTACTAATGGTCATTTGTATCATAGATCTAAAAAGAGCCAACAAGACTGAAGAACATTCTAACAGGAATGCAGTAGAGAACATGCTCAAAAAGAGAGACACAGGAAAAGCAAAATACCTGATACAAAGTAGTAATAAGTTCATGATTGCTTTGGTGTTTAAATGTACCACTGATTAAATCATTTTATTAATAAGTAAGAGAAACTTATACATAGTAATCTAGCAAACTGGAACAATACGAAGGCACAGATTGTAAGGGAAACTTTATTCCAGCTCAAGCTTCACATTCATACAAAACTAATTCATGAATATGTACAAATGTATATTTTCATATTTATTATAGACAATCTCCTTGAACCTTACATTGTTTTTTAGATATTTATTTGACAGACTTTATGAAGTACATGGACAAGGACTATAGGATCAAAAAGAAACTGCATGAAATTTTTATTTTATAAAACCAACATGTATTTTTCATAATTTACCTAAATAGACCATTTTAATGTATATTTTTCTTTCCTCTGTTTGCTATATCTAATACAAACCATATTGTTTCTACAGTTTGTACATACATATCTTTTCATATTCAGTTTCAAAATTAAGATTAATTCCAAGAAGTTTAGTTAAGGGAGCAATGTGTTTGAGGCTTCATTATTCTGAGATAAACTATCAATGGCTCTCCAAAGCACGAACAATTAATTAAATTTAATTAAGAACCTGGTCAAGCTATATTATATACATCTTTGAAGTTCTCAAAGATTAGTATAAAATATATTTTAAAAGTCAAAAAAAAAAAAGAGTTAACATCAACAAAATGGCAGCATGGTAATCCCTCATTTCAAACCCCAAAGCTAGTGGTAGAGGAAAGCAAGTCCCATGGCCATACTAATTGCCTGGTCTAGCTGAACTGTCAAACTCTGGAGTGTGTGAAAGATAGAACATTTCAAAAACTAAAGTGATGAGTAATTGAAGAAGACACCAGCATCAACACCTCTCATCCCTACATGCATGAAAAGACACGCAAACCCATACAAAACACACATGCATGCACACACACACTCACACACACATATACACACACACATACATAGAAAGAGAGAAAGAAAGAATGACAGAGAAGACAATCAATTAATTCATTAAAATATAAAGTCTAAATGGTAGATTCATGTATTCCATGATAAAATCAGACTAATAAACTTTTCACTACTTGAAAACAAGGCTATCCATACCAAATTGACTGTATAAGCTATCAAATTTTATATTTCTTTAATTCTTTCTTATGGCTCTAGCCACTGATTGTTCTTAGTCACTGTGGTGGTTTGAATAAGGATGTCCCCAGAGACCCATATATTTGAATGCTTATTAATCAGCCAATGGAACTATTTTAGAAGGATTAGGAGATGTGACCTTGTTGGAGATTGTGTTCTAAAGTTTCAAAACTCTATTAGATATTCTGTCTCCCTCTCTGTCTCTCTCTCTGTCTCTCTCTGTCTCTCTGTCTCTCTGTCTCTGTCTCTCTGTCTTTCTCTCTCTGTGTCTGTGCCTGTGTCTCTGTCTGTCTGTCTGTCTGTCTGTCTGTCTCTCTCTCTCTCTCTCTCTCTCTCTCTCTACTATGGATCAGGATGTAGTTTTCAGTTACTGCTCCAGCATCTGTCTACATCCTACCATGCTTCCTGCCACGATGATAATAGATTAAACCTCTGATAATGTAAGCAAGCCTCCAATTAAATGCTTTCAATTATAGTTGCCTTAGTAATAATGTCATAGACCACTAATTAAGACACAGTTCTCCAAACTGAAGCCATAATATACTATACAGGAAACTGTCAATGGAGACTATACTCTTCATCAAGTTTTTGGAAAACTAAGTATTCAGATACAATTCTACCCAGTATACCAACTTGATAAAGGGACTTACAAATCTACTCTAGAAAGCAAAATCTGCTATTCTGGAAATTTCTCATGAGGCACCATGTTTGAATGAAGAGATATATAATTTGTCAGACTTTTGGGTATTGAATTTTGCTCAAAACCATATTAAAACATTAAATTATTATCTTATATTCAGAAAACGTGTTTAATTATTCAGATTACATTAATCAAGACCAGTTAGTTATTTGTTACAAGAATTCTAAAAGCAATTTACAGATAGGAACCATTACCCAAGTGTACATTTTAGTTAAATGTCGCATTATTTCTGAGTGGTCTGGAGCAGACAACTTTCCTTGGTAGGATTTTTTATCAGATAACTAATAAGAATATTTATGTATAGTCAATAGAATGGAATCATAGCTTTTCCATTCTTTACTAGGAAGCCATCATGGTATACAACAATCTCTTAAGGTTTATGGCCCCTGGATCCAGACTGAAATGACCATCTGGGCAATTCAGGACATCACTCTCCTCCCACAAGCATGACATGGCAGGCACCTTCCTATTCTTCTGACTATGACTGAGGCTTACTCAGTCTTGTTTTTACCTGGTGATGATTATGAAGAAGAAATCCATTCTAATGACCTTTAAGCCTGTGAATATCTAACAAACACCAAACAAGGGCATCTTAACATTAATATTAACATTAACATTAACAGTTATTTTTCTTTTACTCTGAATCATACATGATATTAACAAAATATGTGGTGTTCTTTGATTGCTCTAGCACTGAAATATGTGTGAGTCCTTCTGAAGACTTTCATGCTAGGAAAACATTAAAGTGTCCCAGTTTACTTATTATGAATTTTGCTATAGATCAGCCATTATATCTAGTCTAACTGACCTAAAACCTATTTTTAGTGTCCCTATGTTCAAATGTCCATAAAAAGGAGGGGTATCTCATAGAGCTGAGGGAGCTCTAGAGCATTTTTGACTTTTATTTTTGTTGCTATGAGACAGAATCTGTTGTACACTCCAGGCTGGTCAACAACTCTCCATCTTCCTGTTGAATCCATCATACTGCCGGGTTCACAGGCATGTATCAGCAAGCCATACTGTGAAGATATGATTTTCTTTATTTCTTTTTTTTCTTAGATATTTTCTTTATTTACATGTCATATGATATCTTCTTTCCCAGTTTCCCCTGGGGAAAAGAAAAAAGAAAAAAAAAAACAACACACTGTTCCCTTCCCCCTCCCCCTATTTACCAACCCACCCTCTCCTGCTTCCTGGCTCTGGCATTCCCCTACACTGGAAATAGAACCTTCACAGGACCAAGGGCCTCTCTTGCCCTTGGTGACTGACTAGGCCATCCTCTGCTATACATATGCTACTGGAGCCATGAGTCCCACCATGTACTCTTTGGTTGGAAGTTTAGTCCCTGGGAGCTCTGAGGGTACTAGTTACTTCATATTGTTGTTTGTACTAAGGGACTGCAAACCCATCTGCTCCTTGGGTCCTTTCTCTAGCTCTTTCATTGGGGATCCCCTGTACTCATTCCAATGGATGTCTGTGATCCTCTATGTCTGTATTAGTTGGGTACTGTCAGAGCCTCTGAAGAGACAGCTATATCAGGCTCCTGTCAGCCAGTACTTGCCAGTATCCACAATAGTGTCTGGTTTGGATGACTGAAAATGGAAAGGATTCCCAGGTGGAGCAGTCTCTGGATTGTCCTTCCTTCAGTCTATGCTCCACAGTTTGTCTCTGCAACTCCTTCCATGGATATTTTGTTCCTCATTTTAAGAAGGAGTGAAGCATCCACACTTTGATCTTCCTTCTTCTTGAGTTTCTTGTGGTTTGTGGATTATACTTTGTGTATTCCAATCTTCTGGGGTAATATCCACTTATCAGAGAGTGCATACCATGTGTGTTCTTTTGTGATTGGGTTACCTCAGTCAGGATGATATTCTCCAGATCCATCAATTTCCCTAAGAATTTCATAAATTCATTGTTTTTAATAGCTGACTAGTAAAAGCAATATACAGCAAACCAGTAGCCAACACCAAACTAAATAGAGAGAAACCTGAAGCAATCAAACTAAAATCAGGGACTAGACAAGGCTGCCCACTCTCTCCTTACCTACTCAATATTGAACTTGGGGTCCTAGCCAGAGCAATTAGACAACAAAAGGAGATCAAAGGGATACAAATTAGAAAGAAAGAAGTCAAATTATTACTATTTATTGATGATATGGTAGTATACTTAAGTGACCCCAAATATTCCACCAGAGAGTTTCTAAACCTGATAAACAACTTCAGCAAAGTAGTTGGATATAAAATTAACTCAAGCAAATCAGTGGCCTTCCTTTACACAAAGGATAAAATGGCTGAGAAAGAAATTAATGAAACAACACCCTTCACAATAGTCACAAATAATATAAAATACCTTGGTATGACTCTAAGCAAGTAAAAGATCTGCATGAGAAGAACTTCAAGTCTCTGAAGAAGGAAATTGAAGAAGATCTCAGAAGATGGAAAGATCTACCATGCTCATGGATTGGCAGGATTAATATAGTAAAATTTGCCATCTTACCTAAAGTAATCTACAGATTCAGTGCAATCTCCATCAAAATTCCAACTCAATTCTTCACAGACTTGAAAAGAGCAATTTGCAAATTCATCTGGAATAACAAAAAACCTAGTATAGCAAAAACTATTCTCAACAATAAAAGAACCTCTTGTGGAATCACCATCCTGGACCTTAAGCTGTACTACAGAGAATTTGTGATAAAAAAAAAAAACAAGACTGCATGGTATTGGTACAATGATATGCAGGTGGGTCAATGGAATAGAATTGAAGACCATAAAATGAACCTATGGTCACTTGATGTTTGACAAAGGAGCTAAAACCATCCAGTGGAAAAAAAGACAGCATTTTCAACAAATGGTGCTAGCTCAACTGCTAGTAACATGTAGAAGAATGCAAATTGATCCACTCCTATCTCCTTGTACAAAGCTCAAGTCCAAGTGGATCAAGGATCTCCACATCAAACCAGATACAGTAAAACTTATAGAAAAGAAAGTGGGGAAGAGCCTTGAGTACATGAGCACAGGGGAGAATTTCCTGAAGAGAACACCAATAGCTTATGCTCTAAGATCAAGAACTGACAAACGGGACCTCATAAAATTATAAAGTTTTTGTAAGGCAAAAGGCACTATCAATAGGACAAAACAACAATCAACAAATTGGGAAAAGATCTTTGCCAATATCTGATACAGGGTTAATATCTAATATATACAAAGACCTTAAGAAGTTAGACTCCAGAGAACCAAATAACCCTATTAGAAAGTGGGGTACAGAGCTAAACAAAGAATTCTCAACTGAAGAATACTGAATGGTTGAGAAGCACCTAAAGAAATGTTCAACATCCTTAGTCATCAGGAAAATGCAAATGAAAACAACCCTGAAATTCCACCTCACATCAGTCAGAATGGCTAGGATAAAAAACTCAGGTGACAGCAGATGCTGGATAGGTTGTGAAGAAAGAGAAACACTCCTACATTGCTGGTGTGATAGCAAACTGGTGCAACCACTCTGAAAATCAGTTTCACAGTTCCTCTGGAAATTGGACATAGTACCACTAGAGGATCCAGCTATACCACTCATGGGCATATACCCAAAAGATTCTCCAACATGTAATAAGGACACATGCTCCACTATGTTCATAGCAGCCTTATTTATAATAGCCAGAAACTGGAAACAGCCCAGTTGTCCCTCAACAGAGGAATGGATACAAAAAATGTGATACATCTACACAATGAAGTATTATTTTTCTGTTAATAGGATCCTTGCTTTCTTCTTCCCACTAGGATCAATTCTGGACTTTGCACTGAAATTTTGTAGTTTGTAGTTCTCTCTAAAGCAGAATTCAACTCAACAAGCCTTACTATTTGCATAAAATCTTGTCTCAGTGACAAATTTCACCCCTTTGAGCAAAGCAAACACTTTTGAAAGCATGGATTTTTGAATTGAAATTTCGTTGGTTTCGTGACAGACTCTTGTTGGAAAATCATGACTGTAGTTCACTCAAGACTAAAGTATTAGTGATGAGAGTCACGAATTTTCCATTTCCATTGTTCTCTGGTGCTTTCTGTGCTCCCAAGGGTGAATTATGCAGAGGCAGAGAGGAGACGATTTTCTCCTACCTTCTTTTCAAATTACAGTATGAATAATGTCTGATATTTAGTGGTGGTTCACAAAAATTGTACTTAGTTTCTTATTTCAGAAGGATATTTTTTAACGAAAAAATGCCTTGCTTTTTAAGCATATCATCCCAGACTTCATAAATGCAGCTTATTTAGTTGTATTTGTAGATGACAAAGAGGCAAGAAAAAGGTAACAACAGCAAATAGTGCCTTTTAGTGAGCTAGATGCCTTTCTGTCCTGCACTTTTTTTTATGATATGTTCAAGATATACTGAATATAAATAAGTTCAGTGTGTTCTGAAGATAATTATTGTGATGACCAAACAATCTGATTTTTCTTTATTTAAGACATGTCTTAAATTGTCTTAATAAATAGAAATAAATAATTGTCATTGATCTATTCAGTAATTTATTTTTAATAATTATTTTCTTGATTTAAATCCCAAATATTGCTCCCTTCCATTTCCCTCTAGCAGAGCTCTTCCCCTACCACTCTCTCCTTGGCCTCTGAGTGGGTGTCCCACCCCTGGGTAGTTCCAGAACCTAGAGCATCATAACTCTGCAGGATTAGGTACATCCTCTCCCACTGAAAACAGAAAAGGCAGTCCTCTGCTTTGTAAACGCCAGGGGCCTCAGACCAGGCTGTCTATGCTCTTTGGTTGGTGGCTCAGTTTCTGGTAGCTCCCAAGGTCAGGTTAGTTGACACTGTTGTTCTTCCTATGCTGTTACCATCCCCTTCAGTTCCTTCAATCCTTCCCCTAACTCTTACATAGTGGTCCCTGACCTTAGCCCAAAGGTTGCCAATAAATATTGGCATCTTTCTCAGTAAGTTGCTGGTAGAGGATCTCAGAGGACAGCCATGCCAGGATCCTGTCTGAAAACATACCATTGCATCAGGAATCGTGTCAAGGTTTGGTGCCTACCTGGGATGGATCCCAAGTTGGGTCACTAGTTAGCCATTCCTTCAGCCTCTGCTCCATTATTTTTTCCCTGCATTTCTTTTAGATAGGAGCAGTTTTGGGTCAAAAGTTTATAGGTGGGTTGATGTGCCCATCCATCCGCTGGGGGTCCTGTTTGACTACTGGAGGTGGTCTCTTCAGGTTCCACATCCCCACTGTGGGACATTTTGGTTAAGGTCACCCACATTGAGTCCTAGGGGTATCCTCAATCCCAGGTCTCTGGGACTTTCTAAAGATTACCCATACCACAACCACCCCTGGCAACTACGTATTTTCATTCATAATCCTGACCCTCTGGGCCTCTCTTCTGTCCCCACCACTACTCCTGCCTTGTATGTAAATCTGCCCTCTATTCCCCTTCATCTTCCTTGTACCATTCAGGTACCTCCCTATTTCTGTCTCCCATGACTAGTTTGTTCCCCTTCTTCATGGGATTTAAGCATCCTCACTGTGACCTTCCTTCTTGTTTAAGTTCTCTGGTTCTGTAAGTTGTATCATGGATATTCTGAACTTTTGGGCTAATACCCACATATCAGTGAATCCATACCATGCATGTCCTTTTGGGTATATGATACCTCACTCAGGATGTTATTTTCTAATTCCATCCATTTGCCTTTAAAATTCTTGATGTCCTTGTTTTTAATAGCTGAATAATATTCCATTGTGCAAATGAACCAAATTTTCTGTATCCATTCATCTGCTGAGGGACATCTGGTTGCTTCCAGGTTCTGACTATTACAAATAAGGCTGCTATGAACTTAGTAGAGCACATGTTCCGGAGATATTGTGAAACATCTTTTGGGTATATACCTGCGAGAAGTATAGCTACCTGGGTCTTCGGGTAGAAGTATTTCTAATTTCTTGAAGAACTGGCAGATTGATTTCCAGAGTGGTTGTACAAGTTTGCAAACTACCAGCAATGAAGTAATGTTCCTTTTTTTCCACATTCTTGCCAGCATGTGCTGTCAATTGAGTTTTTGATCCTAGCCATTCTGATTAGTGTAAAGTGGAATTTCAGGGCTATTTTGATTTGCATTTCCTTAAATTTTTCTGATAACTAAAGATACTGAACATTCCTTTAAATGATTCTTGGCTATTCAAGATTCCTCTGTTGAGAATTCTCTGTTTAGCTCTGTAGCCTAATTTTTAATTGGAGTATTTGGTTTTTTTTTGTTTTGTTTTGTTTTTGTTTTGTTTTATTTTGTTTGGTTGCTTTTACATCTAACTTCTTAGTTCTTTATATATTTTGGATATTAGCCCTCTATCAGATGTAGGGTTAGTGCTCTTTTCCCAATACTAAAATGTAAACTATTGATGCTGTGTTGACCAGCACTCCATTCTCAAGGTCTGATCTCTATCCCCTAAGAAACCATGGGAGCTTGAACAAACCTTCCCTATCTTCCAAGACTTCATAACCAAAGGCAGGCAGTCTTACTTCTTGCTGGCTTCTTTCCTAAAATCTATAAAAGAGGACCCGAGAATCTAGTATGTAGTGGAGTGCCTGGAAAGCAGGATTGTTTAACTCATCTTGGCATACCTACCTCTGCTCCTTGCACAGAATTGCATTCAGTTGGAAGGTAAAAGGATGTTTAGAGGGTTTTTTAAGAAGAAATTAAATAGTTCTACAAGGAACTTAAGACCACACCAGGTATGGAAGAAGTCTGAATATTTGTATTTCATTCCTCACTTTTCTTTCCTGTAACAAGAATAAAACTAGCAGATTGTTATGATGTATGGAATTTCCGAAGGTCTATTAAAAACTATTTCTAGAAACCAAATAAAGGGTTTATTGAGAGCTGCATATTTTCCAACTAATATTTGCTTTCAGGATATTCATATTAATGGCAATAATATATTAAAATAAGGAAAATATCATGTGAACAAAGTTTGAGCAGAAAACATAAGTAAAAGTGAGAGGTTATCATTCAACAACAATGCATAATGTGTAAATTTATATGCAAATTTATATGCAAGGACTCTATAGATAAATTGTGCCCAAAGCACATGAAAGATGACAGGAATGAATAATGGGAAATTACATGACACTAAAGGGCAAGACCTATATTATGTATCCACATATCAGCTTACAATTAAAACACAAGCTCATGTTCCTGTAGAACCAGGGATGGAGGTCCTATTACTTGGGTTATTTTCAACACAGTATTAATTCCAAAATAATTGGAAATATCTACTGAACCTAAACTGTTTATATTTTCAATGTAAGATATTCCTAAATGTATATTCTCCAGAAATAAATATAAAATATGGCACCACACTATACACACACACACACACACACACACACACACACATGAGGATGCTGACTTTTGCTTTATTTTAATAGCTCTCATTGGGGAAAATCTATATATGCATTTGTTTGAATAACAAGAAGTACTTAATTACATAGGATAAGTTGAAATGTAAGGACCTGTGAAAATAGTTCATCTGCATTGCTAAATTTAAAAATTAAATTTAAAAATTAAAAATAAAATATGTATTCCACTAAATCTTTCTACAACAATAAAATTGAACTATTAGGGTATGTATAAAATAAGCCCAAAATGATATGATTAAAAGGGTACAATTACAACAGACTCTTTCTTTCATGATTATTCAGTTATCTCCACATTTAAATTGATCCTTTATCATACATATTAAAATTCAAAGCATTACGAGAATTCATACTAACATTTTGTTGTTTTCCCTGGTATTTACACTAAAACAGTCATGTATAATTTTGATACTCTGTCTCTGTACCACTTATAACTTCTAGACTAGTTTTACCACCATGAGACTTTGCTGTCACAATCAATTCCTTAAGTATGTAAGGTTGACTTAAGACCGACACTCATGAAATATTTGCCATATTTCTTGCAGAACTGATCATGAGTATTGTGCCTGAGGTTTCTCTCTCTCTATATATATAGATAACTGCATCATGAATGGCTGAAGAACAACTCCAAAAGTTACTTAGGCTGGAATCAGACCTGCACTATGATTGCTATAGTAAATTTTAATATTAATTGGGGGTCTCTACTCTGACTTTGATCATTCAGTTCTTAGATAAAAGACACAAAACCTTTATATTTATAATAAGCATTTAACAACATTAGAGCTGATTAGATATCAACCCTCTATACTATTTTGTCTAAAATAATCTTGTTATAATTTGCCATATTCTACCTGGGCTGCTCTTATTGTAGTCAAACAGCCATCACGACTGTTTTCATGATTCACCCACCCCCACTACATCTTCTTCTCTCTCTTTACCACTTTCTCTCTCTCTCTCTCTCTCTCTCTCTCTCTCTCTCTATATATATATATATATATATATATACAGTGTTCTCTGCCTCATTCCCCAAGCCTGAGAAGTGAAACTCACCTGCCTCTCTTCTCTCCAGCTATAGTCTGTACATATCTTTATTCAACCAATACTTTTACATTATGGAGCAAGGTTACATAGTAACACTTGATATATGTGAGGTTTTCCTTGTCCCTAAGTGCAACCAGATAGTGGAGGCCAGTATTTAGCATTATAATACATAGAATCAAACCAAACCTCAATGTATGATTGCTTAATATTGGCAAAATTATGTTCCATCTGGGTAGTGGCCATGTCAATTGCCAGATAAAAAGTGTGATGGTGATCATTTCATCTCAGAACTAATTGAAAATTATAGGACTGATGATCTATTACCCTGCATGTGGCTCTTAAATTTTGAGAAAGAAATACTACTTTCCTTCTTTGTATTATATTCAAGTATAAATTTTGAAATATTTAAATCTTTCAAAATAGCATCTTTAACACTAAGTAATAAAATAATGTCTACGTTATTTTAACCTGACAATAATCTGAAAAAAAATTTGTTCAAGATTTTTATTCTTGATGTCATAATATAATTATATCACTTAACTTTCTTTCCTCTAAGCCCTCTCATATACTTCCAACCTTGACCTCTTTCAAATTTATGCCTCCTTTTTCTTTGGTTGTTAATATAAACATATTATGTAAATAAATTCCTAAATAAGAAAAATACAAACTATTCAGTACCTATAATGTTACTTGTGTTTCAATGTATTTTCAATGCTGACAATTTGCTATCAGATAAATACTTTGTGTCCTCTTCTTGGGGAAGATTATTTCTCCCTCTCTCTGCATTCCTTAATTACCCTGTAGATCTTTATGTAAGGTTGAGGTCTCATGAGCTCACAGGTCCATTGGTAACATCTTTGTTCAGGTCAAGTTTAGGGAGCCCTGTTGGTGAGAGTTTATGGATGTTCCTTCTAACATTTCTAGTTGAGACACAGTCTTAGAGAAAATTCCTCTGGATTTTACCATCTGTTTTCTACAGTGATTCCTGAACCTTATGTCGGGGGGTGGGGGGGTTGTTGTAGATGTTAGAGCTGGTCTCCACAACTCTTAGCTTTGTTGTGATTTTCTGTCTATTGCAAAGAGAATTTTCCTTGAGGAGAGGTGAACACTACACCTACCTCTGTGTATGTGGACAAATATACTGATTAAAGCTAGGGATCATGCTGGTTTACTAAGTAGTAGTTTTAGACTTTCCTCCAAAGTACATGACTTCACTAGTCTTGTGTAGTTGGTTAAATTTTCAGAACTAGCATGATTTTCTTCTTGTTTAGTGAGTCTTAAGTCCAATTAGAAAGTGAATTCATGGACCTCTACTAGAGAAACATGTTGATTTACTCAGACTTGAACTGAAAACTTATCTCCTATAAAACATGAAGAGTAAATTTATAATTCTAGTATATACACTATGTGCTAATAAAGCCAGAAAATGTAATGACTTTATTCATACTTCTATAATATTTATAAATCCTATCCAAAGACATTGAGACTACAAGGTCATATTCCAGATAAATGGGAAAAAATACATTCATCACCTTAGTTAGAATACAAAGTAAATGTACCTCCTTTCTCAGTGTATTTGCTCTTCTCAGTGCACTGTCTTGATCAAAAGTAAAGTTTGTCTTGTCCAGAAAAAATGAAAAGATATTTTTAAAAAAGAACAAATGTAACTAGACCTTTAAAAGACCTTAATTGCTTTAATACCTTGGTTTCTTCAGCCAATATTTTAACAAACTAAAACAATTATAGCTGAATATACTCTGAAGTGATAGCAAACACTATTTGATGTTAATAAATTATAAGTAGTCTGCTTTAAGTTCATGGGGTAAACGAGCAAAATAAGTGAGTGATTGATAGAATCTTGCTCAATGCATTGCAATAATTAAAATTTGAACATATACAACTTAGTAATATATATATCTTTTGAGCACAAGAAAAAATAAATTTTAAATTTTTGTTTTATAAACCATTGGCCAAGTAAACAGGAAATCTCATAAATGTTCCCACATTGCTTTTTTCTAGTTATTACTTAAGTTCACTAGAGATGCAGAAAAAGTAAAAGAATGTGGATGAAATTAAAATAGTACATTTTCTTAAATGGAGAAAGCAAAACCAAGGAGTCATTAAAATAATTCAGAAAATTGAGTTTAGATGTATTGTCTTCATAGAGGCAGAACAAGAGCTCTACACATTTTCAAGTTAAATTATTACTTTTAATTATTGGCACAGATAAGAAATTTGTTACTTATGATAGTTTTCCAGTTATTTAATTTTTATATGTTTAGTTGGTTGTAACTTATTTCTGTTCTGCTAGGGCTGTACAAATCTTAAACTAGATCAGCAAACATTCTCCATAGCAATGGTAGCAACAGCTACAAGACCTTAAATTGTCAGATGATTCAGACACATAAACTAACAACCTAAGTGTAAAGTGAAATTTGCTAGGCAGAGATCCAAAGACTGGGAAGCCAGTATGTGGTGATTACCTTAGCTGACTTATTCTGTACTTCTGAAGAAACACATGAAACTAGAGCTTACAGAATTAGAAGATTTGAGAAATTAAAAAAGGAGGGAGAAAAGAGAAAAGGAAAAAGAAAAGAACAAATAACAACACAAACAAACAATCAAGAGAGGGTAAGAAAGCCAACTTAAAGCACTCCTGGTGAAAAGCTCAGAGGGCCAGAAGAATGAATGGAAATATTCAGCTGCAGGTATGTGTAGGGGATACCTCTAGAAAGTCCCAAAGACTTGGGATCTTAGAGGCTCCAAGAACTCAATGGGGATGACCTTAGCCAAAATGTACAACAGTGAGGAGATGGAAGCTGAAGAGACCACCAGTAGACAGCCCCCTCCCATGGAGAGATGGGACCACCCACCCATCTTCAAAAATTTTGACCCAGAATTGTTTCTGTCTAAAGGAAATACAGGAACAAAAATGGAGCAGAGATTGAAGGAAATGCCATCCAGTGACCAGCCCAACTTGGGATCCATCCCATGTGCTGGCACCAAACCCTGACACTATTACTGATATCATGCTGTGCTAGTGGACAGGAACCAATCATGGCTGTCCTCTGAGTGGGTCTACCAACAACTGATTGTGCTGGACACAGATATTTAACAACCAACCATTGGACTGAGGCTGAGGATCTCTATGGAAGAGTTAGGGGAACAATTGAAGGAGCTAAAAGGGATGGTAATCCCACAGGAAGAACAACAGTATCAACCAACCCAGACCCCTCAGAGTTCACAGAGACTAAGCAACAACCTAAGAGCTTGGGCTGGTCCGTATGGTCCCCAGCATGTATATTGCAGAGTATTTCCTTGCCTGGCCTAAATGGGAGAGGATGCACCTAATCCTACAGAGACTTGATGCCCAAGGGAAGGGAGATGCTGTGAATAGAGTGAGATGGATGGGGGACCTGAGATGGGTGGGATTACCCTCTCAGAGGAAAAGGGGAAGGGCATGGGATGAAGAAATGTGGGAGGGGAGACCGGGAGGAGGGGTAATATTTGAAATGTAAGTAATTAAGAGAGTTAAAGATTAACACTCCTGGCAACCTCTGCTCCCCGTACTTCTAGGGGAAAATTGTCCATTTAGGCAACAAGCCAGAGCAGTGTCATCAACTTGAGTTATACCAGCTTCTCTTTGGGTGCTAAGCTCTGTGCTGCTCTAATCTGTCCATGTATGGGTACAGCTGTACAGTCTCAGCTGTAGACAACAACCCTCTGTGAGACAAGAGGGAAAGTGCAACAAACATCCACTGTGGATGAGGAACAGTGCTGCCAAGTTGCATCTGTGAGCAGATGGTTGCCTTGGTAATGACTAGAGTGGAGAAGGTAGGCTGAGAGGATAGCATAGGCACAAAGATACCTAGTAGTTCCTTAAGAGAATGAGTGGGCATTGAGGATTGGAGATGCTGGGTACATTCATTTCCTAGGACTGATTAAACAAAGGACCCAAAACTGTGTGATGTCAAAAGCCAGAAATTTATTTCCTCACATTTCTGTAGCTGAGGTGCCCACAACAAGGTGTGGGTAAGGTTGGATTCTGTAGAAGGTTCTGATGGAGGAGCTGCTCCATATTTCTCTTTCTGCTTAATTCACATGTCTGCTCATGTTAGCATTGATTCATGCACATATATATGGACAAATCTTATTAAGGTGACCCGGGGTGTAGCTTAGGGTAACCTCAGACATACGTATCTCTTGCTTTAGATTCCCAAGTATCTTTAATTATAGGACCAAACTCCAATTCGGCCTCTCTCTAAGCAAACAGTTCTTGTGTCAATCTCATTTCTCATATGTCATTTCCTTGTATGTTTGTATCTTTATAGACACAGCAATCAATTGGATGAGAGGCCTACCTTACCCCATTGTGACCTCATCCTAAGTAATTGAGTATACAATTACCCTATTTTCAAGCAAGGTCATATTCTGAGATACTGGAAATTATGACTTCAACACAGCTATTTGGGAGAATAAAATAAAAATCATAGCAATGACTAATCATTGTTTGCTGACTAATTCTTGAAACATGGTTTAGTTGTAAACCTCAGGTAAAAAAGTGGAAATAAAGAGGCTATAGCCTGAGTCACATCATCAGGATTGGGGCTAGAACAATGTACTATGTGTGCAGTTCTACTGGGAACCATTAAAACCCTGTTTGTAGGAGGCAATGTATTCATCATTTCCTTTGGCAGGCTCTGGTATATCAGAGAGAGAGAGGAGACTGGAGGATGTTTCATTAATATTACATAGGTTTATTTTTCATGTTTCCTTAAAACCAAGGACTTTCTGCAACCCTCTACTTTTTTTTTTAAGTTCTGCAATATATTTCCAATGCTGTTAATATTTAATGAACTCCTCATGAGCCCTCCTGCTTCAGAATCCTGGGTTCCTTCTTCCAGAACAATCCAAAGGAAACTCTGCTTCTCAGTGTTTCTGTTTCTTAGGAGTAAAAATGTGTAACACAAAGGAGGGGAAAAGACCAGGAAACAGGAAAACTCATAAAAACTAGTATCTTGCTATATGTAGCTAGTGACATAGAAAAACCTACACTTTAAACCATGGTTGAAATACATCATCAAAATGAAATGTACCATTAGTAACAGCATATATTACATTAGTATTATAAGAGTATATGTAAAAAATTTCTTTATGTCATTTTAATGAATGCCATGTTTTGCTCATATTTGGACCTCTTCTCATGTTCCTGCCCTCTGTCTAGTTCTTCCCTTCCCCCATATAGTCCCTCATACCATAGGTGCTTGTGAGGTTCCTATGTGGTCAATATTATGCTTATAAGAGAGAATTTGAGATACTAGTAGTTTTATAATGCAAATTTTATATTCTTAGAGGAAAGTCATTTACAAAAACTATATATCCATAAGACAGATGGTTATGTCAAGTTGTTTCTAAAAGATAGTGTACATGTAGTCCTTGATTCCAGTGATCTTGAGCATTCATATAATGATAACCTGGACCAAGCAACTTTCTGGAATCCAAGCACTGTTAGCTGAAAGAACATGATCAAGTTTGGGTGATTGGCATCCTGAAGATGATCTAACTTTCAAGATATCTTTCTTCTCTTAGGCTCTACTAAGTGGATCTACTAAGTTGGAAACCTGAGATTCTGCTCTTATGCAAGGCCTAGTTTACAATACTTAACAAAGATTAAAGACATGGACTTAATGTTCAAAGACCTAATCCATGTTGAACTGGGCTATGTCAAAATTACCATAAATCCAAGAACTGGCAGACTTAGAAAAGGCATTGAAAATGTGAGTCCTTCTGCTAGTCTCACTCTATTGCCAGGCAGTGATGGTACATTCCTTTAATTCCAGCACTCGTGAAGCAGAGGCAGGAAGATTTCTGAGTTCGACGCCAGCCTGGTCTTACATAGTGAGTTCCAGGACACCCAGAGCTACACAGAGAAACTCTGTCTCAAACCAACCAAAAAATGAAAGAAAGAAAGAAAGAAAGAAAGAAAGAAAGAAAGAAAGAAAGAAAGGAAGGAAGGAAGAAGGGAAGGAAGGAAGGAAGAAAGGAAGAAAGAAGGAAGGAAAGAAGGAAGGAAGGAAAGAAAGAAAAAAGAAAGAAAAAAGAGAGAAAAGAAAAAGGAAAAGAAAGAAAATCTGAGTTATCCTGCTGGTCTCATTCTATTCTTGCCACAGACATTGAGGCATTGGGCTTGGATAAATACAGAAAAATGCAACCCACGTAGTGCCCTCTGTACATGTCAATATTTGTGAGCTTCTGCCTGAGAGGAAAACATAAGCAATAGGAATGCATCATATAACAAAAGAGGACTGTGAAAAGCACTCAGCTCTTGGAGGAACTCGTAGATAATTGCTTAGTTTAAATTTTCTTCCTGTCACTGAACCTCACAGCAGAAGCAAAGTTATTATTACAAAGGAGGTTTTGAAGTTTCATTCTAGCTCTTTAAATATGGGTAAAAATGGTCACTTACTAAAGAAAAGATAGAAAAACATTGCTGTGAAGAAGGAAAGAATGAGGGAATGAGAAATTATGAATTTGAATAACAATGAAGTAACTAGAAGCTACTAGAACTTTCTTGGTCCTTTGAACTGCTTATAACAGACAAGAAGTAATTTTAATTGAGAGAATCCTCAATGGATAGTTATAAAGTCTGTTTTAGTAAAATATATTTTAAATTAGTCATAATCCAAATTATATTATTTGCAGATCAATACATTGGGGTGGGGAATGCACACACACATGCCATATGCAAGGTATGTGAGGGCAGGCAAAAATTTACCATTGTATGCATGTGGAAGTAAGAGGACAACTTTTAGGACTTAGCTCTACCTTCCACCTTTTGAGATGGGGCCTTTCTTATGATTCCTGCTTATATATATAGTAAAGCATACCCTAGGCCAGCTGGCCTTTCCCCAGCATATGCTTCCTATCTTGATGTAGGAATATTGAAATTATAAGTATGCATCACCAAATCTAGTTCATTATATAGGTTTTTTGGATTTAACTCATGCACTGCAATAACTTTTAACAAATAAAACCAACACCCAAGGCCCTAGACCAAAATCTTGAATAATTACTTAGGTACACGAAGCCTCAGTTGTCTAAGAAGTATGGATAATAATTGCACATTATCTGCTTTGGAGAACAATGCCTATAATAAAGTAAGAAGCTATGGGAGACAGCATGTTGAAAGTTACAAACTTTCACACTAGGAAACTGAGTTATTTATTCAGATTAATTAACTGTGCAGGTAAATGTAAGAGGATCAGAGAAACAGCCAATGTATTCTCACCACAAACAAAACTTTAAAAAACAAATATAAAATATATTATACGTAATATATCATTTATATGTGAACACATATATAATACATAATTATTTTGTATAAAATATATGTAACATATAAATATATATTTAATATATAAATATAAATATTAATGTATAAATATATATGAGAAACACATTCTTTCTGCCACAAGTAATTAACAATTAGGATGATACTGATCTAGTCTCAGGTGAACTGGATGGATCACATGGTACTTCCTTTTTACCTTTTGAGGGAATTTCCATATTGCTTTATACAGTGTCTGTACAGACTTTCATTCTTACCACCAATCTTTCTACTAGGAAATTGAGCTTAGATTCCAGAAGCCCTTTCCCTACTAAGGCACTTATAGATAGAGTACTGATGACTCACTACTGAGGATAGGGGCTAGGGCTCAATGGACCCTAGTATGACTTACACTGAATCTACTTGTTTCTATGTCTAAGGGCTAATGCTCCAGTGTCTTGAAAACCTAATTGTTACTAGTTACCTTCACAAATAAATTATTCACTTTTGAGATTAGAAAATGATGCTTCAGTAACTATAGCATCGCTTACCTCATTAAGAAGTCATTGGAAAGAGTACCAACTTCTTATTTTAGAGTCTGGAACTTAGAAACTGCCAAATAGTCACCCAAAAGACTACCATCTTGTGAGATCAGAGACCAGAGAGCCCCAATGGTTTCTGGTACTGCTTCCCTAATCACAAAGAAATCCCTCCCAGTTGCGATGTGAGAGTCTAGTGATTCAGGAAACTCTGGCACACCATACTCCTATTGATTTAGAGCCCCAATCATATATGATGTCAGCATATGAACCCTGTTTAATAGCATCATCCTCAACTCCTTCAGAGTACCACTCCACCCGTAGTACTCAATTCATCCCTAGTTGAGGTTGTAACACTTTAACTGACCCATTGATGAATTAGTGCCAGTTATACCAATGTCTGAATTTCTGATTAAAAAAAAACCAAACAAATAAAAATGCCCACCCAATACAGTTAGACAAGAACCACATACCAAAATACTCAATCAATGAACAAAGTCTTGATGTGCAGGTCCTAACATTTTTTTAAAAGCAAAATGGGGTAAAAACCAAAAAAAAATATTTATACCCACCTTCCAAATTATTAACTCCACAGTAATGGTACCTATTGAGATCCATATGGATAAAATAATAGAAAAACATTTGAAAGAACAATTATAAATATGTTCAATGAAGTCAAACAGGATACAAATTACATGAAAAATTTAAAAGAATAATAATTATAAGAAAAATTTAAAGCTCCTAGAATTGAGTAAGAATGAAAAATTTAAAAAAATGTCAAAATGTATAGGAAACATATTAGAATAAGGCAGTACTAGGAGATTTATAACATTACTTTCTTTTAGATTTTTCAATTTAGTATATGTTCTAGTATTATTTCCATTGTGATGATAATATGCCCTAAAAATAAATAACTTAGAGGAGAACAGTTTATTTTATTTCACAATTCCAGGTTACACACCATCATTATGAGGAAGGAAGAGAAGCAGGAACTGGGGGCTAGAAGTCACATAATATCCAGTGAAGGGCAGAGAAAAAGTAAATCACAGTGTTGTCTAGTTCTCTAGAGTAAAAGAACTTATCGTATATATATATATATATGGCTATGAATGGAAAGTCAAAGAATCCAGTTGTTGCTTAGTCTACAAGGATGGATGTCTCAGCTGGTGTTTAGTATACCCTGGAATCTTTAATGTAGTGAAGGAATGGAGTCACTATCAAGGTGAGGGAAAATAGGCAAAGTGCAAATGCTTCCTTTTTGGTGTATTGGTGCATTTCCCAGTTGTACCAGATAGAAATGAGTCTATTTCAGTTGGTGTTATTCATGTGCCTCTATGAAAAAGACATGTTTTTTCCATGTGTAGTATGTCTACCATGTATAGCTTGCCCCTGTAACTGTGTATTTCAGTCATGCAACTCCACTTAACTGTCAGAATATAATTGCCTTATGTTCTGAATTGCGTTGGCTATTGTATTAGGCCTTTAGCTCTTCTCATTTATTGGCTCCATTCTCCCATGTCCCACCTTCTTTAAAGCAGTAAACAAACAGAAATCCATAAATTCACAGAGAAATATTAGCAAATTGAATTAAAGAACATATCAAAATATCATCATGATCTTGTCTTCATTATAGAGATGGAAGGATGACTTAACATACATCCAGCAGTGAATAGAATTCAGCACATACATGGCCTTAAAGACAAATCATATGATCACTTTAATAGAGGAAGAAAAGGTCTTTGGCAAATTCCAAGATACATTCATAGTAAAATCCATAGAGAGATGTGATAAACCTATAATAACCATCATGTATGTAGATGTAAAGTCTTCTCACTTAAATTAGAAACAAAACAAAAGTATCTAATCCACTCTTATGTATTGAATTGCTTGAATTATTAGCTAGATAAATGAAATTAAAGAAGAAAATTAAAGCAATATAAGCAACAAAGGAAAAAGTCAGACTATTTTATTTGCAATCCTATGTTTGTACAGAACACATTAAATATTCTATCAGAAGTAAGTACAGAACACATTAAATATTCCATCAGAAACCCCAGAGATGAAAAGTGCATTCAGCAATTGGCACGATACAAAATGAACACACAAAATCAGTAATCTCCCTTTATATCAATGTCAAATTTATTGAAAAAGTGCTGTTTCACAATAGCACAAAAATAAATTAAATACCTTAGAATAAACATAACAAAAAAAATAAACTTAAACAATGTATCTCTATAATAATTTTAAGAAACTGAAGGAAAAAATTAAGGAAGACACTAGATGATAAAAAGACCTCCTGTACAGAAGGATTAGAATAATCATTATTGTAAGAATAGACATCTTACCAAAAGCAGTCTACAAATTCAGTATATCACCAATAAAAAATCCAGGGTCATCCTTGCTAGAAAGATAAAAAATAACATATTAAAATTCACACAAAAGCACGAGAAAGTATAGCTAAAGCAGCATTTAGGGAAAAAAAACTGCTCCACAGGATAAAGAAATCTTTCAGCAGTTACCATCTCTTGATACTTTTTAAGAGGACAGAATTTCAATCTCTAGCATCCACATGACATCTCACACCAGAGATAATGCCAGTTCTAAAAGATTTAAAACACACTTCTGGCTGCTTTTGGCACCAGACATACATGTGGTTCACAGACATACATGCAATCAAAACATTCACACACATAGTTTTTTTTTTTTTAGAACAAGAAAGGTTACTTCTGAAGTTATACTATATAACAATAGTAATAAAAACAGCATAACAGTGGCATAAAAGCAGCCACATAGACCAATGTAATGGAATAAAAGACCCAAATATACAGCAAAATAATCAAAGCCATCTGACTTATGGAGAAAGAGCAGCCTCTTCAACTAAGTTGAGAAAACTAGGTGTTTACATGTACAAAACTGAAACTAAATCTTTACCTCTCATCCTATACATAAATCAATTTCAAGCAGATCAAATACGTCCATGTAAGAAGCATAACTCTGAAATTGCTAGTGGGAAAGGGAAGAAAACTCTACAAGTTATGTTTATGGTAAAGTATTCAGAAATAGGGCTCTGTTTTCTCAGGAAATTGCAGCAACAATTGCCAAAAAGGATGTGATAAAATTAGAAAATGTCTATACAGAAAAAAACATCCCAATGACACTAGGAAATAACATACAGAATGATCTTTGCCAGTTATACGTAAAACAGAATTATGATCTAGATTACAAAGCTTCAAAATTAAACAAAGAGAAAACAACCTTGTGGAAAACAAAAGACTGTAAATATAAGTGATGTTCACATAAAGAATAAATATAAATGGCTAAAAAAATCTTTACTATAGTTTTAAATATAATTAGCAATCAGGAAAAGGAAATTAAAACTATTTTGATATTCTGTCCTATTCCATCAAGAATGCTTAAACTTAAGAAAACAAATGACAGTAAATGTTAGCAATGAGGAGGGGGAGAGGGAGGAAGGAAGGGAGGGAGGGAGAGAGAGAGAGGGAGAGAGAGAGAGAGAGAGAGAGAGAGAATGAGAATCTAGGTTCTACATAGGAGAAAAAATATGTCGCATTTTTCTGAAAATAAAAGTTTATATTGATGTTGTATGTATCACATTTTCTTTACCATTCTTGATTAGTGGCCATTTGTGATGTGAGCTATGCACAGATAATGGTTACTGGGGTAGGGAGTGTCAAATTCTTCCATGCTATAGACAGGACTGCATTGTCCTTGCTCATGTAAATAGCTCCCAGCCATGCCCAAGTAGGAAGTAGGCCATGAAACAGAAGGAATGAAAATAGGAGGGAGACTTGTGAGGGTATAACAGGAGGCATTAAAAAAAGACGATTTTTAAAGAGCATTATACCTGCAAGCATACTCAAAATTGTGAAAGAATAAATAAAATTATAAAATAAGTAACAAGGAATGATAAACTTAGTAAAAAGGAAAATATCAAATGAAACTGAAGACAGCACTCAATAGGGATACCTGCACACCTGTATTTATTACAAGACTACTCAAAATATATGAGTTTTAAAGTCAACTTAGATGTCCAGGGCAGGAGGATCCCAAGGCAGGAATGTTCAATACTCAGCGGTGGAAAAGAGACTCTGAGTCAATAGGATTACCTTTCTCATCTCATCATTAAAAACTTATGACCCAAATTCCAAAGTTTATAAGGAATAATTATCAATAATATAATGCACAAAATCTGTACCAAGGTAGTCATATGATACTAAGTAACATTTTACTTAAACAAGCATAATCAGATTTCTATCTGAAACAATGTCACCAAGACCTCACTGCAATATCCATTCTGTTTCTACTTCAGAAAGAAAGCAATATCAAGTGGACTCCTTAAAGCACTGGCACAAATATTCCCCAGCCCTTCATGCAGCCTGCTTGCTTCATGTGAAGAAGTTCTATGCAATGTCTTTTTAAAAATAAAACTAAATTACAGTTTTTTTACTAGACTTCTATTTATCATCCTTGAGTCAGAGTACACTCATTTTATAAAATGCTATTCCGGAAGAGTTTGTCTTTAGAGATCAAAACAGTTCTGAAAAAGCAAAAAGACAAAGTATACTGGTCCTTTCAATTGCTTTTCTTGTAAAAGTTAGAGCAGAGGGAAATTCCTTGATCTAGAAAATATTATCTTGCCTGGGGAATGAGCTGTCACCCCTCAGTCTCCTCACATCCTGGAAGAACAAACAGTTTCATTTGTCCTTGTTGATATGGACCTTTACCATGAATGGCCTCTTTTGGATTCTTCTGCAATGCCTAGTATAGGAGCCTGATGCAAATTATCACACTACTGTGTTTTTTACTTCATGGGTTACTAATGGAAGTTCCAGGAAGATATTATGAAAAGGGACATGCAAAAAATTAACTGCTTTCCTCTTCTCTCTCCTATTTGATTATGGATATGAAAGCTGGTGTTCTGAACAGTGAGCTAAGTGTCTTTGAGGATAGTAGCCAGTTGTTGTGTAATGATAGATGAACATGGTAACCACATGATCTCAATGCCAGCAGTGTTATATTTGGTTCCATTCTATGTTAGAGAAAAAAATAGTCATTCATTTTTAAAATTTTAAATGAAACAGCCTGATATTCAGCAGTTACCAAAATTTAAATATATCTCTTTTAAAGCAGAGCCAACCAGTCTTCTTCAGAGCCTTTCAGGTAAGCAGCTGCCTAGCAGGTACTCAAGTGCATGTGCTGGAGGAAGAGCGATGGCTCCACAGGTGAAAACATGCACTGATTCTCTAACAGTTCATATCTGTCTGTGCTTCAGTTCCAGGAGATCCAACACCCTCTCCTGGTCTGCGGTCCGTCCATTGCCTGAGGCTCCAATACTTCCTTGCTATTGTTAAATATTTCTACCTGTTGAAATCACAAGACTATGACATGAGTTCATCTACCATCTCTAATCTCCTGCCAAGCATAGTTTATCAAGTTGAACATAGTCATAGGACAACAGGACCCTGTTTTCTTATTTGCTTCTGTGTGTAGTTCTTGTTGTTTCTATGGGTTTTGACTTCACCTTACTATGGTGAGACAGGCTGACCTCTCAAAGTTATGACTCTTCTATTTCAGCCTCCAGAGGGCTGGGGTTCCAGGCATACACCGCCATGCTCGGCATTATTCTTCTTCAAAGCTGTTCTCACACAAAAATTACAAATGTTCTTCTGAAGTATAAATTAATATTGCTGGATCATTATAAATATAATGAAACTTGGATTCAAGTTCATTTCCTTTTCATATGTTAAACAGCTTTCTATGGTGTTGATAGAGGTGTAAATAATCAAATTAAATGAAAAGCTTTGACACAGAACTTAGGGACTAAGAAAGATGGCTTAGCACTTAAGAGCACTTGCTGTTCTCCCAAGGGACTGGGGTTCAATTCCCAGCACCTACATGATAGCTAACAAACTATGTAACTCTATTTCCAGGGTCCCACTACGCTCACATAGACATACATCCAGACAAAAAAAACAACCAACAAACCAACCAAAAAAAAAAAAACCAAACAAACAAAAAAACAAACAAACAAAAGAAAAAAAAAGAAAAACCCCACCAATGTGAGTAAAATATATTTTTTAAGTGAGGACATCAGAACAAACAGCCAGCCCACCCTCCTTTCCCTTATGTATACTGGATCCTTCTAAGATCTCTTCTTCTTTTATAGTTCCTGAAATTTTGAGGAAGAGTGCTGAGCAAGCCTACGTGTTCATATCTTACTGCGGCATTGAAAGTCTTGGTTGATGTTCTTCTCTTCCTTCTTCTGCCAGCTCACCCCGGGCCTTCCTCTTCTGCACATCTCACCCTTTCAGCTAGCCTACATCTCTAACCTCTTTTCAGTGTTTTCTCCCTTCCTTCTTCTCTGTAATTTAGTACAGGGTTTGTGTTCTTTTTTCTTTTTTCCTGTAGGTCCATCTTCTCTCTGCGTACTGTAAGTATATCCAATACTGTAGGACTTTTCATGCCTCAGCTTTGTATTTTCAGCCATGAGATTTTGAAAAGCAACTTGATAAAGTACAATCTGTACAACAGGAATTCATGTCTGTTAGGCCTCATATCTTCCTATACTTTGGCTAAAACTCTCGCCTTTCACTTTCTGTACCGACTTAAATTACAGTTATTTTGATGCCTTTGTTTAGTGGTTTTGATACCCTGGTGATCGGTAGGCTGTATTCAGTTCCCGTATTCCTCTCAGTTTTTGGTCATGGGGCACTGTTTTTGCATTTTAACGCATTTCCTCTTTGTGTCAGTGTCTTAGCACTGCCATTTTAGTACTTGAGCATGACTAAATGTGAGAACTGTGCCAAGCTTTCTCTACAAATCCATTTCCTCTGGGGTCATGGTTCTTTGGAGCATGCTTCCAGAGTAGCCACTGTAATTTGCTTTTCTGAGCCACAGAGCTGCCAATGGTCTAGCAACTTTTAAAGTTCTGAATCAGATCCACACCAGGACATGGCTAGGATGGGACCAGAACTAGTGAGAATGACCGTCACACGGGCAGTTTCCAGTGGTTCCCTCTGGAAGCTCAAATTTACTCTGCTGTCTCCATAAGAAAAAAAATGAGTTCAGCTCTTTCCAGAGGGGTTTTATGGTAGTTGCATGGGAGAGCTTATATAAAATAAGCTGTTGGATGCAAGCTGAGAGATGTGTTGAATTAATTTCTTGACCTTTGCTTTCCCCCCGCAGGCTTGACTTCATGGTTTACAGATGGTATTTCACCAAGTTGAAATTCATTAAATGACACTAGGGGAACTTTCTTCTATAGACTTTAGAAAGGTTAGTAACTGTGCAGGGAAATGTACACTGCCAATGCTTGATTATTAGAAAAGAAGAAAAACTGGGGAAAGGGAGGCAAGTTATCTATATAGCTTAAATCACTTTTATCATGCATGTGCTCAGATAGGGATATATAACAACTGATTAGCTAGAGTTTACTTTTCCATAATCGGTTACTTTAAGTAATTAAATTATATTTCAGCAAGTATTGCCAATGGATAAGTCCAATCATGGAGAAGTTTCCAATATCAATCTAAATTCTCTTTCTTTGTATATATTTTTTTTTAAATTTTAATATTGTTTTAATCGAGTAATGTAGCTGTTTGAAACAGGAAACTTTTTAAGACATCTCAATAGAGCAATGAAGGATTACTCCTACCAGGTTAACCTCCATGAATAAATCCCACATTGTGTGAAATTTGAATCCCACTGGTTTGGCACCGGCCTGAACAGAAGCCCAAGACCTTCCTAAGTGTCTAAGATCTGACACTTTAAAGCAACAGCTCTAAGACAAAATCTTGCCAACCTGAGGCGGAATAATGTGCTGATCTACTTGATAATCTCAAAAAAAAGGTCAAATGGATGGGCTGGCCATGCAACAAAGAATCTGAAATCCAGGATTCAAGTGGCTTTCCAAGCTCCATTTCTTTGGTGACAAAGCACATTCCCTTGTTACCATCCCAGGTGCATGGCTTTTGTTGCACACTAAGACTCTACCAAGGTTTTAATTTTACCAAATGTTTGTATGAATTTAATGCAGAATTTTTTTACATGTTTATTAAAGTCTTATAATCTGTGAGATGGATGACACAAAGAATAAGATCCAAAATGAGCTAGCAATGTCACACACAAATTAACCTCATGGGTTTTTAACTCCCAGAATGCACTTTTGTGGAAAGAAATATGTGCTATGTTTTTATCTTTGTATATTAATATATTATTTAGATCTGTATATTTTAGCTACCAACTTGCCTTTATGCTTCTCTGATAATTATGCACAGGAGATAAATCCACAGACAAAAGGTGTCTACTTGTTTGTGGAGATAGCTCAGACAGTAAGTGCTTGTTATACAAGCATGGGGACCTTCAGTTTGGAAGCCTAGCACCCCCTTAAAAATGCAGGCACTCTGGCATGCATCTGTGATTTCAGTTCTACAGAAAGGTTTTATACTGTACTGAAAACATTGAGGTGCTTGCTCAACTCAAAGGACTCCAGTTTGTTGTGTTTGTTGACTGCTCCCTTGCTAATACTAAACTGAAATGCAAAAAGTTGCTCTTGTGTGATAACTGTTAAGGTGAGATTGGAAGAGTTTATTCAAAACATATGGTGCTACTCAGTCATGATGAAATAAGCCTCCTCTTCATAGCATCTTTCAAAGTATAATTAAGTACAACTGTAATTAAGATCTCTACAGAACAGAATAAAGCATTATACGTCAACTGAACATTGATTTTGTCTTTTTTTTTTTTTTTTGAAAAATGATTGCGGAGGTATATTTTACTTTTAAACTTCAGAAATCCCTAGAGGCTTACAGTTTCCTCAGAGCTATAAGGCAGATTTATATCATGCTTGAGAACATGCAATGCCATAATATAACTCAGCTCTAATTCAGGACCTACTGTCATCTTTAAAAATTCTACAGGAATTATTAGTTGGCAATAGGACACTATTCAGCAAATAAGATTCTTTTATGCCCAGTATTTAATTAAACTTATCATGAATAAAAGGTTCATAAAAATCATTGGACCTTTGTTCTCTATGTCCTCTTCATGAGTTATTAGTATATTGTTGATCAATAAGAATATCCACCCTCTGCTCTAATTTGCTATCAGAGAAAATATCTTATTCACTACAATAGCAGTGTTTAATATAATACACTAATATGTACATGTTTTGGTGTTTAGAAATGTATATCAAGGAATGCCCTGTTTTAAGAGAAAAATGAGTAGCTTTAAAATCTAAAATGAACTTTAGGGAGAAGAATATATAGCAAGGGAAATCTTCAAGGTCTTGTTGAGCCTGTTAGAAAGGCCATAAAGACTAGGTTCAATTCTATACAACAAAAAAATAAGTATTTTCATCTTCCAGCTGGGAAACATCTTGAAAAGCATTTTTCTTTATTTGAAGAATTGTCCTAATTTTAGGTTCTCTTAGCATTCTTTAATTTGCTGAAAACTATAATTAGAAATGGATGTTTCACCAAGGAAATCAATGCTTACCTTTTGTTTCTACAGTTTTTATATCTGTGCCTCTTTCTTTTGAAGTCATGACATTTAGAATAGTTTGTTTATACAGAATAAAAATAAGGCATCATGTGAATAGAGAATTTGAAGGCAACAAAAAAGACCCAGTCACCAATAGCTAAGTGTGTGTAAGAAGAAGTTATATACTCCTCCTGTGAAAAGCAAATGGCTCAACATGATTAATTTTCATTGATCCAGACACATATTGCTATAAACACAGGCAACTTACAAACACAGTGCTTTCCCCTCTGCCATTGGTATCACTATATCTTCCTGTGAAAGTCATAATTGAGCAATGATTTGACATCTTGGATAGAAAACTGCATAGCAAGAACTCAAGTACAAATTCAAATCTCTTTGTTGTGTCTCACAGGAACATATAAAAACTACTTCCAAAGCAGCAAGATCTTCCTCAATTAAATTAGAATTCTAAGAGAATGTTCATTTCCATCAGCATGACTCAAGAGATTAAAAATGTTCATGCCTTCATAGAATATACATGTTGCCATATTGAGCAGGGTATGGCAATTCATTTTTATTACAAAATACTATCAGAAGTTGTCCATTTAAAATTAAAATAATTGTATCTTCATTATTTTTATTGTCAGTGCCACCTAGTTCCTGAATATTTAACAATTTCTGCACAGTAAACTGAGTGTCACCATCACAACGGCATATGAGGCAGCCTCTACCTGGAAGGCATACCATCTGGTTGGAAAAAAAAATGTTTACGTTAACAGATGTTCCAATCACCTCTATTATTCTTTCCCTTCTGTGGAGCCATGCAACTATTAAGGGTTTGGGCTTTGATCTGGCATAATTTTTCTTTCTTTTTCTCATGCCAGGGGAAACAATGGGGAATTTACCTCAAATATCAGGGCATCACATTAGACTGGGCATTCCTTTCCTAATTCAGCATTTAACCCTCAACTTGTTTTGATTTAAATTTGTCAACAATATTGGAAGTTCTCAATTTTGCATCATTAGGAAAAATGTAAAGAGCTCTTTAAATAGATTCACTTCTAATTATCTCCTCATCTTTCAGCTGTATCAACGGCAGAATTTGAACCATGCTTAGTTATTTGGTGACTATTTCTTCTGGATTTCAATTTTATTTAAAACAGATACATTTCCCATAGCACTTTTACTTGCAGTCTATCATATCAAGTTACTTTCCCAGCAGATATCCAGTAGGAACCACAGTAGCAAAGTAGACCAGCTAGGTGCTCCACACAGCTGAATAATGCTCACTAACTTGACATTTTAAAGCTGTTACCTAGTGGCCCGTGTGTTCAGAATTTGAAGAACAAAGGGAAAGTCACAAGATTAAAATTCATCATAGAAGGAGCTGAAGCAAAAGGAAGTCAGCACGTCCTTTCCTTTACTGATCTTTCTGGGGACATGTCATCTGACATGTTTTAATGTAATAATTGGGTTTTTTTCCCAGACAAAATGTAGGTAAGTGAATGGTAGACTACCTCCCCAGAAGGTATGTTAATTGCATAGTGATAGCTATTTTAAAATATTTAATGAGAGAGGAAGATGACGACCCAAGAAGCTGTGAGAACTGTCAGAAGAAGGGAATGCTGTCACAGGAGTTGAGATTATGATTTCAATGGCTGATACAGTTAAGGAAGAACATGGCTGACCTTTCCTGCATAACTAAATATAGAAGTACAATGACAATTTCTTCAACTATTACTTTAAATGCCAAGACACAGGAGGAATAATTCCCAAACAACTCTAGCATTCACAGCCTGACAGCTATTTGAAATGTTCTATCATATATTTGGGTTGTCTCCACTGTTAGAGAGCTGAATACGCAGCAATGGAATCTAGCACTAAGTTTTGTGGTCAGTGTCTTGTCACAGCTCTGGTCCCTGAGATTTTAGTATTCTTAGCTCTCAAGCTTGCTTGGTTGTGTACCAAAACACAAGAAAGGGGTAAATACAACTTGAGTGGGCCAATCACTACTTTTCAAGAGGACCATGTTGTTTCCTTACTTACGATAGCCTGCACAGAAGTTACATGAGACTAAGAATCGCATTTCAGCATGCCCTTCTTGGCATCCACAAAAGTGTCTGGGTTTGGAAACTGTTTGTGGGATGGATCCCCAAGTGGGACAGTCTATGGATGGCCATTCCTTCAGTCTCTGTTCTATACTTTATCTCTATACTTGCTCCTGTGAGTATTTTGTTCTTCTTCTCAGAAGGACCAACGCACTCACACTTTGGTCTTCCTTGTTATTGAGCTTCATGTGGTTTGTGAATTGTATCATGGTTATTTGGAGCTATTGGGCTAACATCCATTTATCAGTGTGGGCATACCATGTGTATTCTTTTGCAATTGGGCTACCTCACTCAGGATGATATTCTCTAGTTCTATTTGCCTAAGAATTTCATGAATTCATGGTTTTTAATAGTTTTTAATAGTACTCCATTGTGTAAATGTATCACATTTTCTGTATCCATTCCTCTGTTGAAGGACATCTTGGTTATTTCCAGTTCTTGGCAATTACAAGTAAGGCTGCTATGAACATGGTAGAGCATGTGTCCTTGTTATATGTTGGAGCATCTTTTGGGTATACGCCCAGGAGTGGTATAGTTGGGTCCTCAGATTACTATGTGCAATTGTCTGAGGAACCACCAAACTGATTTCCAGAGTGGTTGTACCAGCTTGCAATCATAAAAGCAGGGAGAGGGAAGATGTGATAAGGTGTTTCCTGGAGGGAGAGAAACTGGGAAAGGGAATAACATTTGAAATGTAAATAAAGAAAATATTCAATAAAAAAGAATCACATTTCAGAATAAGGATTATATAGCAAAAGTAGTTTGATGAAAGTTGAAATAACTTTCATCTCTGAACTAAATGGCACAGAAATGTATTATTTTAGTTAGAATATTATCATGGTGAGGAACAACGCTTGCCTGTGTTGAAACTGTGCATAAACTTCAAGTTTCTAGAAAGACTGTAAGCTTATCACTCACAGTTGTCTCATCTTACTGGGCATGCCTGTTGGAATAAAGGAAAAGACAGTTCAGAAAATGGAACCCAGTTTTTGAAAAACCTACTTCAAAACTGAATATAAGGTACACTTTGTGGAGGAAATAGTAATTTTAATGAAGTTCAAGAAAATCTGACACAGTCCCAAAGACACCAGAAAATAAGCAAGATATCCTCGGCTAGAAAATAGAGGGACACTGAAACACAGACAAGAAACAAAGGACTAAATTTTAAAATAAAGTTTTAGAGACAAAGTCAGTAAAAGCTTAAACGGATAAGCGGTGATAATACTCATTAGAATTCTCTTGTAAATATGTAGGGCATGTCATCTAATGTCCCTCTCTTTGAGTCCTGAGAGTCTCTCACCTCCCAGGCCTCTGGTACATTCTGGAGGGACCCCCTCCTACCTCCAGAGGTTGCCTGTTTCCATTCTTTCTCCTAGCCCTCAGGGATTTCAATCCTTTTTCCTCACCTAATACCCAGTCATGTTCCCCTCTCTACCTCCCCCCCATCTCCTTTCCCTCCCAGGTCACTCCCTACCCCCCTTGTGGTTGCCTTCTTCTCCCTCCCAAGTGGGACTGAGGCATCCTCACTTGGGCACTTCAGCTTATTGACCTTTTTGAGTTCTGTGGGCTTTATCTTGGATATTCAGCACTTTTTTTTTTTTTTTTTTTTTTTAGGTAATATCTACTTATTAGTGAGTATATTCCATGTATGTCCATTTGGGTCTGAGTTACCTCACTCAGGATGATATTTTTTAGTTCCATCAATTTGCCTGCAAAATTCAGGATGTTCTCATTCTTAATACCTGAGTAGTATTCCATTGTGTAAATGTCATTTAAAATTGTCATTTAAGTATGATGTATAAATCAATATTTTCTTTAAAAGAAGCAACACTATGACATTCTGTAGATCAAAAGTGTTTATGAACAAATTAAAAATAATAGTGATCTATATTTGATCAGTATATATTCTGTAAGTATATTGAAATATTATAATATGTCTGGTAAATATTGAAATTATTATATGCTAGTCAACATTTTTTTATAAATGTTAACCAATCTGGGTAAAGTTCTGCACACTGCAGGTACTCCATCAAATTATCATAGTATACAGTCTACCAATATGTACAATTAAAGCACAAATTAGTGAATATGATATACATAATTTTTCTATGTACTTGCCTCAATTGTGTGTTTTAACATTAATTGTTTTACACTGTCAGTTTTCCTAGTAGACAGAAAATTTCTATATGCAAAAATGTTTGACATTCTCACTATTAAATTATCAGGAATTTAAGTGATATGGATCATGCATATGTTCTATACTTTAGTAATGCTTCCTAAAAGTCATCATGAGTCCTTTGTATTTAGATTTGTTTTTTTTTTTAATTTTTCAAATTTTTTAATTTGTTTTTGAAACAACATAAAATACACTGAACATATTCAAAATATGTCAGTAATTTTTTATTAGATGTTTTCTTTATTTACAATATCAATTTTTCCAGGTTACCCTCCAAAAAAATAAAAATAAAATAAAATAAAATGAACAAAAACTAAAACAATCCCCTGTTCCCTCCCCCCTCTCCCTGCTCAACATCCCACCCTTCCTGCTTACTGGCCCTGGCATTCCTCTATACTGCGGCATAGAACCTTCACAGGGCCAAGGTCCTGTCCTCCCACTGATGACCAACTAGGCCATCGTCTGCTATATATATGCTGCTAGAGCAATTAGTCCCAGCATGTGTACTCTTTGGTTAGAGTTTTAGTCCCTGGGAGCTCTGAGGGTACTGGTTAGTTCATATTGTTGTTCGTCCTAAGGGGCCGAAAACCCTTCAGCTCATTGGGTCCTTTCTCTAGCTCCTTCACTGGGGACCCTGCTTACCAGAAGCTATCACCATTATCAAGATAACAAATATATTCCTAACCTTCAAGGTGTCTCTGGACTAAATCACACTCAATCTTTCCTGTCTATTTTCAGTCTCAAAGCAATCATTATTATGTTATATGACAACTTACTTAGTTTCTGGGGTTTAGAATTGTTTACAACTAGAATTATAATGGTAGTTTACAGACACAAACGCACATACACACAAAAACACATGCATGCACACACACACACATGCGAACACACACACACACACACACAATCTTCTTACTTGAATTTCTTTACTCACAATAAATATTTTGAGATTCACACATTTTGTAGCATAAATTGAATTCTTTATTTTGTTATATAAATGTATTCCATTATGAAGGAATCCCTCAGTTTATTAATCTGTGCATTTGTTAATAGACATTTGGTTTGCTTCCAGGCTGGAAATATTAAAGATAAAAAGAATCCAAGCATGCATACATAACTCTGGTATCGACATGTAGTCCATTATTTTGAGAAAATGTTGAGAAGGGGAGTGTCTGTCATATCACAAGTGTACACTGAACAAGGAAAATGCACAAATGTTCTCAGATCAGTTTAATTAGTTTTCAGTGTCTCCAGTTTACATATTATCATTCCTTCTATTTCATGGCCAACATGATACAGAACTATGACATTTAACTGATATTAATCAATCCTTTTCATTCTAGACATTCTAACAGCTAACTCATGTTTTCTCTCTAATTTTTTTACAGGCTGCTATGAGTATTTCCTTACAATGTATGTCCCATTGCTTCCAGTATTTTGCAAATCATGTTTATTTTTCTATTTACAAATTGTATTTTGAGAATTCTTAGTAAGAATTAGACTTGGAAGTAGGAATGATTTCTTCCCCTCTGGCACATTTCTCTAAGTCTCTTAACCAAACGCTTAATTGCTTTTTAAGTTAGAAGATTGGTTCACCTGTAGAAGAGTTTGGCTCCATATCTTTTAGTTCAAGTGGCAGATACTTTTAGTGCTGAATTTCAATGCTTTGTACTTTGTACTCTGATACATTGTATGATAATTTTATAGGATGCAAAGTAACAAACTTCTCTCTTTTGCTTGGCTTTGTTTGGTTTGCTTGCTATTGTGGGGAGTATCTTATTACCTCCAATATTTACATATTTAATTTTATAAAACAGAAAATGATACTCTATGAATTGCCGCATTTCAAAATCAGTATTACTTATATCCATTTTTTTATTTTACTTACTATATTTATGTGCAAAAGAACCTTTTGTTATTATATCTTCATGAGTCTTAAAAACAAGCAATGTTAGTATTCAAAGTCAATTTGGATGTATGCCCTAAATATCAAACCTAAGATCAAAAAACGAGAGTTCAGTGAGATTCATACTGTATGTGTTAGTTACATTTCTGCTGCCTGATAAGACACCATGACCATGGCAACATTTTTTATTAGATATTTTCTGTATTTACATTTCAAATGTTCTCCCCTGGTGCAACTTTAAGAGACACTGTTCATGGAAGATCAGGGTCCAGAGAGTTAGAGTTCAGTGACTATCACGGTGGGAAGCATGGCAGCAGGCAGGCAGGCACGGCCCTATATCCATAGCTGAGAAGGGAGAGAAGGGAGAGGGAGAGATGGGCAGAGTGCTAAGTGGGAATGGCATGGGCTTTTGAGACCTCAAAACTACCCCAAGTATACACCTTTCTAATAAAACACAAGTGTCAGGGAGGTGGACACACCTATTTTTTTGAATGAGAAAAAATAAAAGCAGCATATTAGTGGTTCAAGTCATAAGTACAGGTTTCGGTCATCTAGATCTCCTTTTATTCTTTATACATTTATGTATTTGGTGGCAAGTCAAGTGAGGCACAAGATGGTGCATGTGTAGTGGATTGAGAACTCTCTGTAGTATTCTGTTTTCTCTCCTCCCATTGTGTGGGATCAAGCTCAGGTGGTAAGGCATGACAGGAAACACTTTGAATTTTCCATGATTAGCTTTCTGGACAGCCCATCAAAACTTTGTTTCCTCCCAATCATAAATACACTGCCTTTTGAATGTAAATAGTATGCTCTCTTATCAATTCATGGACCCAGGGACTTAGGGAAAACAACAAAAACAACTTAAAAAGCCCACGAAAACAAAACAAAACAAAATAATGTGGGTTGTTGCAGTTGTTTTCCATGTATTTAATATCAAATATTAAAATATGTTTGTAGTTTTCATTTTATTTATCTATCTATTTATTTATTATTGTATGTATGGATAAGTGCATGAGTATCATGGCAGGCATGTGGTGATCGAGAACAATTTTGTAGGGCTGGAGAGATGGCTTAGTGGTTAGGGGCACTGACTGCTCTTCCAAAGGTCCTGAGTGCAAATCCCACCAATCACATGGTGGCTCACAACCATCCGTAATGAGAGCTGACGCCCTCTTCTGGTGTGTCTGAAGACAGCTACAGAGTACTAACATGTAACAATTAATATATCCTTTAAAAAATAAAAGAACAATTTTGTAGAATCCAGTCTCACCTCTGACCTTTATGTGATTTCCAGGTATCAAACATTTATTGCAACATTTAAGAGGCAACAATGTATACATGCAGAGCTATCTTTTTGGGCCTCATTTTAGATTTCAAAAGGGTCTTTTGAGATATTTTTATTTTAACTGGACTTAAAATTAAGGATGGAAGGCATAAAAGGTGTTATGAAAGAAGGGAGAGAAAAATAAAATTACCCAACTGATCAAGGTGACCTGTATCCATTTATTTGGACATTGTTACTTTCACTTAGCAGAGTTCTATGGTTTTAGTATGAAACCTTGGAGGTTATTAGTTAAGTATACACAATGTTATATTTTTATGTTATTAATAAATCTATAATTTGCATAATTTGATTTCATCAATAGTTACTGCTAGTTTATAGAAATAGACCTGAATATTTGTTTTATATCTTGTAAGCTTTCTAATTTCATTCCATTAAAAATCATGTCAATTTTCATAGATTTTTATCAGCTATAATTTTTTTTGTTAATGTCTATGTCATTATGAAGGAAACATATTAATGCCTAGAAGTAGTAATACAATGTTATTATGTTTGTGTGACTAGATTATCTTTATCTTCCTCAATATCAATGTCAGTTGTTTTGTCTGTGTAGGTGCCAGGCATTGTATCTATGGCCTTGCATTTGCCATGCTGAACTACAACATCTCTAGTCTTTCCATCTCAATTTTCTAACATAGTTTTACCTTTCCTATTGAAAAATATGTCCCATAGTTCAAATTACCTTTCAATCAAATTTGCTAGGTAAGTTTTACTCATTATTTTAGGTCATTTACATTTAATGTAATTATCCTTATGCTTATATTTAATATATTATCTTGACAGTTACTTTTTAGTTTTCTCATTTACTAATCATTTCCTTTTTCTTACTTCTCCATAATGTTTTAAGTTAATTAAATTTTTGGTTTCATCATTTCTCTGGTCCCTAAAAGTTGATCCCTCTAATTCCAAGCTGTGTTGCTTTTATCTTTTTGGACTACAATATTGAAACATTTTAAAACTTTGTCATACAGTCCTACATGTCAAAAATCCTATGGAACATTATAATTACATTCCAATAGCCAAGACTATATTTTCAAAGTTGAAATAGTAAAAAATATAGTTATATATTTTTATTCTGTCGCAGTTTCTAGTGCTTTACATGAAGCATAGAGGCTGATTATCTGGAAACACTTTCCTTCTATTGGAAGATTTGATGTCAACATTTCTTGTATTCTGTGTCTACTTATGATGCCTGGTTTCTTCGTACATGTTAAACACATGTTAAGCAATACTTCTTCTGAAATCCCTTTGAGCCATGAGTGTTCTATTAATGGCATTAAGTACTTTTCTCATTGTTGTACAGCAGGCATGGTCACTTCTAATATGTTGAGTTTTTACCTCTATGAACATGCATGTTATTACTACAGTCATAGGTATTAACATTTGTAGACTTCTGGATTTTTGTTTGTGTTGCTCCATTCTCTCTAATACTTGGGCCTTCCAACTTCAGCTGGCTCAATCTATGTAGACTTTCAGCTTAATCTCCCAATGAAGAAGCAAGCCTATTGGAACTTTTTCAGACCACTCCTCTCTACAGGTCTGGCATTCACATCACCCATGTTTGTTTCTTTCCCCAAGAATGCCAATGAAAATAGCAATTGTTCCCCAGTCAGAATATCCACAATGATATAGCTTATCATACCTCATGTGTTGCACTGACAGATATCTTCTTTTAACTGATGTCTCCTACTTTCTTCAGCATAGCTACCCACCTTTGAATTCAACCAGATAAGCCCTATGCCTGGTCCATACAATATTTACTGCCATCAGGACTCCAGAAAGTGTTTTCATGCACATTAAGAGAAAACCCCTGTTTCTAACATCTAGCTTGGTCAGTACTGTGCAGATCATTCTGTTAACTGTATGGAATCTGCTCAGAAATGTGAGTTCTTGATCCCAATATCTAACAAGTTATTCATGTTTCTGCTCCATTCCTACTCCTATTTGGGCCCTCTCATTTATAATCAGTAAAGCTGTGCTTGCCCTTTTTTATGAAACCATTGACATGTAGGTTCATACCCAGCCTCCTTTCTGTTTCTTCCCCTCCTTTTTAGTCATGTTTCCTGGTCTTTGTATACACCTCCACCAAAAAGAACTGAATCATATGTTTTATACCTGATCTTAGCCAAAAGGCCGAGAAGCGATGAATCATATATTTTAATTGAAACTCAGTTTTCTAAGGTATTGTACCTAAGAAATTAGAGGAATGAAAGAATATGAACAAGATGACAATCATTCCTTCAAGCAACATATAGTTGTTGTACATTTATGTAAAGCCCCGATGCCTCTTATGCACATTTATTTTTTAACTTTTCTTTATCATTATTTCATGCATGTATATAATATCTATTTTATTTCCCCCTCTAACTCTCACTCTCATATCCCACTGTCAGTGCTGCCTAAGAGTATGGACCATACACTGCGCATGGAAAACATACCAATGGCCACGTCTTCTAAAAGTAATAATTTTTCCTTATGCAGCAACTATCCTCAGCCAGTGAATCTTCAATACAGGGCGATTCTTGATGTTCTCCTCTCCATTTGTACTAGAATCTGTCCTGGTTTGAGTCTACACAGTTCTTGTGCAGATGACTACAGCTGTTATGATTCAATGAGCTTAGTGGCCATGTCTTGTCAGGAAGACAGTAGGACTTCTCCTCATCTCCCAGCTCTTACATTCTTTCTGCTTTCTCTTCTGTAATGCACTCTGGCCCTCAGTGGTACAGTAGGAGTTGATACTGATGTTCTCTTTAGAGCTGATCAACTTCTTATTCTCGGTACATTAACCAGTTCTGCAGTTCTCTGTTGATTATGAACCAATGTAAAGAAAAATAAAAAGATGTACTCTAATCATGGTTGAAATCAGCTCACATCTATGCCTATAAACATAAATAATTAGATATAACTTTGACAATAGGATGATTTAGCAAAATAACAATAGGGAATTTTGCCCCAAGATCTATAGCCTCCCTGGTCATAGGCTCTTTGCCAGGGTTATAGTTCAAAACATGATATTTGCTCCTGTAAAAGAGACCTCAGATACATTCTACAAACAGAATTGGTTTTAACGTGTTGAATTTTTAACTCAAATTTCTCAAATCTATGAGAAGAGGTACCAGAACATTTAGTCATTTTGAAGAAGAAAAGAGAATAAGAAAACACAAAACATCAGTGCTGAAGCTGCGGCTTACCAAGGAAGGCGAATTCCACACGCAGCTGGGATGCTTGCACATGGGAAGCTTCAGAGTATGGGTATGCCTTTGGAAGGTTCGCGGGAGTGTTGTGACCTACCACTTGAAGCAACCTGTACTCTGTCTCAATTAAAGGATGACTTTAAAAGGAAGAAGCTAAAAATATTTGCCTCTGGGCTCTGTCCTCTGCCGTGCATTGTGATTTGTTTAAACAGGTAGTTCAGCACAGTGAAATGATACTAAGCATGGAATACCCAGCTCAACTTACAGAGTAAACAATGGTAGCTACAAATGATCTTGGTGAACATTTGTTGTTTTATATCAAACAACTTTTATAATACTCATTTTTATTGTTATAGTATTTTATTAATTTTAAAGAATATGACAAAAATTTATATTGAGAAAAACATGTATTTTCAGTATTGCTGTAGACAAGCATCTACAAAAGACTGTTAAATTGATTGTTGTTTTATATCAAACAACTTTTATAATACTCATTTTTATTGTTAAAATATTTTATAAATTTTAAGGAATATGACAAAAAAAGATATTGAAGGTATTGAAAGGGGTTCTCTGGGAGGAGTTGGGGTGCAAAAGGGAAACAAGAATGTGATTTAATTATATTTACTTAAAATATGTTTTTTAAATATTATCAAATTCAGATAAATTGAAATCATGTAACTTTTCTCATCATAAGGCCATAAAACTTAAAGAAAGAAAAGAATAAATTCATTTCAAGTGTTTATATAAGTGGCAGATTGCTAATGTATGATCAATACTGATAAAATGGGTTATCATGGCAAACATAATTAAATTAGTATTATTAATCTTCCTCTATAAATTACTCTTGTCATTAATAGGAACCAGTAATGAGAAATGAAAAGATATTCCTCTCTTTAATACCACCTTTTCAAAGATTTAAATAGCATAATATTGTGGGTTGAGCTTGCTTATCAAATAAGCTATGTTAAGGTCATAAACCCAGCATGGAAGAATGTGAATTCAAGGTGATAAGATGGTTCATTCAATATGAATGGAGCTGTTGGGTTTGGTCAGTCAGTTTAAACAATGTATGAACTTCAGATTCAAGTAAAGGCTCTGTCTCAAAAAGTGAAGTAGGAGTTCATGAACCTCTCCCCTTCATTCATGCTAAGATTTTGTCTAGTTTGGTTTCATGCCAGTTAAATTTAGTCACAATTCTGTGAATGTAAATGTTCCTCTGGGAGAGAGAGATTCGCTTTTATTCAGGAACACAAACACAGAGAGGCTACACATACTGCAGGACATGGCTCTATGCTCATGAACATACTGGTAGCATTAGTGGACACGGTGAGATAAAAACAAAAAACAAAACAAACAAACAAAAATGTGAAGTATGTGGAGAATACTGTGAAGGGAATAGAAGAGGAGTTAAAGAGGGAGAATGGGGCTAGGAATTTGATAAAAACACATCGTTTGCATTTCACATGTTTGAAATTCTCAAACAATGGAAAGATAAGTTGGAAAGTGAATAAAAGACAGCCAGTGAACACCTCTGACCTCCACACACAAAGACCCACAACTACACATGGAGGAACATGGACAAACGTATGCACATGAGTTTATTAGGAAAATGAATCCTTGAAGATATAATCAAACTAAAATGACTGATACTAGGTAAGTGTCAGCCTACTGATCAGTATCCTTATAAAGAGAAAA
Organism: Mastomys coucha; assembly: GCF_008632895.1. Taxonomy (NCBI): domain Eukaryota; kingdom Metazoa; phylum Chordata; class Mammalia; order Rodentia; family Muridae; genus Mastomys; species Mastomys coucha. The sequence continues at coordinate 10,522,474 of NW_022196898.1, forward strand.
AGCACAGACAGCAAAAGCCAAGCGATGAGAGAAGCAGTGAATGGAATTGTATGAGTGCCTGCTCAGGATAACCATGAATTCATTCAATGCCCAGAAGCTACATGGGAAGCTACTCTCACAGAGACCCTGAGGCTGTATATCCATGACCAGATTCTAGCACAGATCCTGCGTTACTAATCTGCCCTACCAAAATTTAGACTTCCACCCAGAAAAGGATCAACTTGTGTTATTTTAAAGTATAGTTTCCTGTATGTGTTTGTCTACTTTGGCTACCAAAACAAAACATCATGGCCTCAGTGGCTTCAATCACAGAAACACGTTCTCTGACAGTTCCTGAGACTAGAAACCCATGACCATAAAGGTGAACATTTTTTCCTGTGGAAAAGCTTTCTTTTTTACTTGCCTATGGCTTCCCTCTTTCTCATTATAGACAGTGTGGAGAGACTAGAGAGAAAGGAATTTAACCACATTGGTCTCAGTGTGTCAACATATACGTTGGATGGTGCACAAACCAGGACATAACATTGTGATTTTTGAGTGTGTGTGATTTTCTGTGGGCTTTTATTAGACGCCTTTTCTCTGTTTTTAATATGTTCCACTTTTTGTCTGACATTTTACTTTAAGTCAGCCAGACTTGACTCATGTGGAAGTAAACATAACACAAAACAAAAGACAGTATCAGATAAAGCCTTAACAATGTAGAGAACATTATCTCTATGTCCTACAAAGAGTACACAAGCCAATAAAATTGTTTGTTAGGAATTTCGAAGAATAGATATTGACCACTGAAGTTTATAGTTCTGAGAATCTTAGTAGCGTTAATCTTTATCCACTGTGGTATGAACTTGCCAAAAGAAAAAGCCACAAAGAGAAAAGGCTGAGCCAGGCAAGATGGAAAAAAGTCCTATGGATATTTATGTGATACAATCTGTCAGAAACTGGACCTATTACAGAGGCTATTGAGACCCTTGAGTGTTAAGAGTGTGAACTTGAAATATCTGCCGCTGTGTTTGTATGTTTGGCCCTGGAGAATGGTACTGCTTGGAGGAAGTTGTGAAGGTGGGATCTGTATAAACTGACCTGGGTGTCTAGGATCATGTTCCAGTTAGATATGCTTACTTATACAGGTATTGTGTGTAGGACTTTCTTATAAACTCTCACACAAGGAATTGTGAAGAATGTAAAATAGAAAATGGGAAGAGAAGGAAAGGTACCTGGGATCAGGGTGGATGAGGACGGTGGAAGGAGACAATTCTGTGGCTAGAAGGTACTTGCATCATTTATGGAGTTTATTTCTGTTTGGGGGTAATACAGTTTCTTTCTTCAAAAATAAATGGATCCAGAATATAGCTATATGGGTGCCCAGAATCACACTAGCTTCATAATAGCAAGTTTTCAAAACCCATTCACCTTACTTTAAGGTCTAATCATAAAAGTTTCCTTGGGGAAATGATTTTTGGTTGTTCTCCCATTAGATCAACATTCTTCCATAGCATATGAAAAATGATGTTAAAACTATCTATATCTCTACAGAGCTGTAATATTATGATTTGTAATTTAGGACTCAAGAGGCTTTTTAAGTTAGTAGATACCTACACTATAATAATATAAAATATGTGTTCATCTCTGTTCACTACATGCCTATTTTTAACAGGCAAGTCATGAGATTAGCTTAGGTACCAGGCAACAGATGAATGAACAAATAATACATGATTAAGTGGGTTTGTGGAGTTGTTAATCTACTATAAAGAAGAACAAAATTTTGTTATTTGTACACAAGGGTAGAAATGGAAATCATCATGTTAGCAAAGTAAGCCAGAGTCAGAAAGGCTTATACTCTATTTTCTGGTGAAGTCTAGATTTTTAACTAAAAGCAACACATAAAACTATAAAGACATTTGCCTAGGAAGAGGAAGAATATGGAGGAGTAGAAAAGAAAACAAGAAAAAGTAAGAGATATCAAATATGATCAAAATACACAGTACAGATGTATGAAAATACTTGTAATAAAACATCTCTATAATGAATATACACTAATAAAATTTATAAATAAAATTAAAATCAAAGACTTATAGGATTAATTTTATAAATAAAACCACAATTTTCAATACCATAAGTTTTCTATAAACAAAGACAACAATATCTGTTAAAATTTAATACCTATAGAAAACAAACATATAGCTGCAAATAAGCAATAAGTACAATTTTGAAGTCAATACTGGTACCCATTCAATTTATGTTTACAAGTAAAATAGAACTAGAGAGAGAGAAAGAGAGAGAGAGAGAGAGAGAGAGAGAGAGGAAACAATGCCATTCACTCATAGGTAATAAGTGACATTTCAAAGATCTAATAAAAATAAATTTGAGCAGAGAAATGTTTCTTAATTATTGTGTCATTCACAACCTAGTGGCTCTAAGCAAATTTCTTCAAGTTTAGTACAAATATTTCTTCCAAAAAATATTTTAGGTGTAAGCAGCAAAACAACAAATGAATCAGATGTTTGTAGCATGTGCTGATTTTTTCAGGAGAACCACTCTAGTAGTCTAAGTAAAGGTCAACAACTTGTTGACCTTCAAAATGTACCAATAGGAAGTGACAAACAGTGCCAAATCAACCTTCAAAAAGCTAACATGTGACTATTTTCATGTTATATTGATCTCCATTAGAAAGGCACATTTGTAGTCTAAAAGTATCAATGAATCTTCTACACAACTATATACAAACATGGCCAGGTAAGGAGTATATAAATGCCACATATTAAAAATCAGTTAGCGACACACCCAGTATCAGAGGTGAGCAGGAACCAACATCTGTCCCAACACTGGGGGTAACTGGGACCAGCGGGACTAGGCACACAGGAACTCTGCCCGCCCAGTGACTTGGGTTCCTTCCAGTCTGCCTGGGTTAGTGTTCTGAGCAGACCTTGGAGGGGTCTCTGGGAGGAGCGGTGGTACAAAAGGGAAACAAGAATGTGATTCAATTCTATTTAATTAAAATATGTTTTTAAATGTTAACAAATTCAGATAAATTGAAATCATGTAACTTTTCTCATCATAATGCAATAAAAGTTTTAAAAGAAAAAGAGAAGAATAAAAAGATTTTTAAATTTAAAAAAAAATCAGTTAGCATTCAACCTTAATAACAACAACTTTGATGTGTGGATTTATTTTCAGTGAGCTTCCCTCAAAAATGACAGTGTCAAAGATGCTTGGAGACATTGATATTGCTCCTCTGTTCATCCCTACTGAAAGCCACCAGTTGCCCTGAATATCCTCTAACATAGACAGGCACTTTCCCCCTTGTATATGTACATAGGAAAGTTAGTTCCCCTTGCCCCCCTTTTGAGAGTTCTTCTCCCTGTCTTTTGATGTCTGTGCACACATTACCTACAACTGGCTAGGATTGCCCCCAGGAGAGAAATCAGGGAGGGTCACCACACAGCTCCTCCAAAGCAAGAGACTTCTCACCCAGTCACCCCACATGAGGCACCGCTGCCCTCTCCATTATCAGGTTAAAAGGAATTTTCATTAGAATTTCCATTTCTGTGAAGACACAATGACCAAGGCTACTCTTACATAAGCAAACATGTAATTTGGGATAGCTTACGGTTTCAAAGGTCCAGTCCCCATATCATCATGACAGGAAGCATGGCAGCAGGCAGGCAGACACGGTGCTAAAGGAGCCAAGGAAAATTCTTCATCTTGATCTGAAGGCACTCTGGAGGAGACTGTCTTTAACCAGGCAGCCAGGAGGAGGCTCTTTTCTGCACTGGGTGGAGCTTGAGCATAGGAAACCACAAAGCCCACCCCATACAGTGATGTACTTCCTCCAACAAGGCCACACTGACTACAACCATGCTACACTTCATAATAATGTCACTCTCTGTGAGCCAGGCCCTCAAAACATAAGTCTATGGGGACCAAACCTATTCAAATCACTGCATGGAATACGACACTCACTACCCAATGCTGATCCCTCAGCACTAGGTACTGAGTGTACCTTCTTGCAGAGTCCAGAAATGGCAAGAAATCCACTGAATGTTTTAATGGCTATATCCAGACCACAACAACCTAGGTGTCAATGATGGTGGTAACAGCAGAAGCAGTGGGAGAGGGGTAATGGTCATGTCTTGAAGATATTTTTGTACCCTTGTGTCATGTAACTCATCACCTCTTAGATCTCTCTAGGGGTGTTAGTCACAGAAATGGCTGTTGATAATACAGTGACAGTTCTTCTGTTAAATTTCTTCCCCTCATCTGCCTGAATTCCTATAAATCATGTTTCAGTAGCTGAACCTTCTTAGGGCCCCACACCCTCTTTGACAGTATACCAGGAGCAATAGTTGTGATCAGTTCCCATCAGTCCAGTCTGACGTTTGTGGCCTAGTCCCCAGTTCAGACACTGGATAAAATGAGCTTATATTCTCTTCATAGGATAGGAGTGGGACATGGTAGAGTGGAGTAAATATCAGATTTTTAGGAAAATAAGAGGAAGTATAAAAGTGGTGGTACTTTCTATTATGAACACTGTTTACTATCTTATAATAGTGTAATCTGATTCAGAATGTCCTTTATTTAGTCCTTCCCTAAGAAGAATGCATATTGACCACTACCTTAATGTTGACTATTTCATGTCATGACTTATTTTTAAGCCTATTTAGCTTGAAACCCCTAAGTTCCTTACAAATGTGTCTCTCATTAAATTGGTAATGAAAGTCATTATCAAATAAATTATTTCTCAATAATCTCTCTAGCTAAATATTGTTTTCCTTCCTAACTGGGTGGGGGGGGTAATTAATACATGTGATGTAGAGAGAGGCACAGAAATAAATCAATATGAAATTGGGGCCAAAATCTAATTTAAGAGCTAAAAGAAATGTTTTGATTGGACTATTATTTTCAGAATAAATCCAAGATTATAAAGATACAATAAAATGTAATTTAACAGTTAACCCAACTTAGATTATAATTGCAAATGCAATTAAATTAATAGAAAAGAGTAATTTTCTATAAATCACTGGGAAATTTATATTATTGTATGAATGTTAGATTGTACTCTATTAAAGAAAATATAAGGCTTAAAATAAGTGCGAGGGTGAAATAGTGGGATTAGTAACACTGGGGAAGATAAATCAGAGAGGTATATCACTGTGGATGAGATAGCCCTGCTGTCCAGATAAGAACAAGCACAACAAGCCAGTCTACAAATGTTCTGCCCAGCTGGTATACAGAACCTGCGAGGAATAAATTCAAGGCTCTGTGCTCTTTCTCCTAGTAAACTTTCCAATACTGTGGCTAGTTAGAATGTTATATGTCTTTCTTCATTTTATACATCTATTTGTAACAAACTGAATTGTGAGTAATAGTAAGTTCTAAGAAAGGTCCTACATGCTTAAGGAAGGAAGCCACCCTAAAGATGGGCAATGAGAATGAGAACTGAAAAACCAAGATTTACAAGCTCAGGCATTAGAGGCAGTTTTTATCATTGACCCTTGGCTCTGTTACTCTCCTCTCTGGAGGGAGTATTTAATCATGATTTCCAATCTGCTGAAATAATCCTTGAAAACAACTTCTATAAACACCTCTCTTAATCCATTGCATACTTTAATGTGCAAATAATTCTTTAAAACTCTTGTCCCCACACCTGATTCTCTTCACCGTTCCACAATTGCTAATGGTTCAGTTGTTAAATGGTTTTATGAAACATATTTAAAATGATATCTCATGGCTATTATATATTTCTAAAGCTTGAAATATACTGGGCAATATATTTACAATAAATTGACATTGCAAGAATAAATAATAGAGACTGGAAACGCTTGGGAAGGTGGGAAGGTGGGAAAGGGGATATATAGACTCCATTGTTAGGGCAAAATCCACATTAAATGATATTTGAGTACATTTTGCATGATTATTTCATTTACATTTTATCCTTTAAGTATCTATGTAAGTCTTTGAAAATAAATAAGCATATAAAAATGAGATGGGGTGAGGGGAGGAGGTATAGGATGAGGAGCTGCCAGAGCACACCAGGAGGGGGATGAAATCTGGACTGTAACAAAAAGAATAAAATAAATAAATTTAAAAATGGTACCCTGTCACTTGTTCTCTCTCTCTCTCTCTCTCTCTCTCTCTCTCTCTCTCTCTCTCTCTCTCTCTCTCTCTCCTTTCCCCCCTCTCTCTTTCTCTACCCTCGTGTGAGTTCTGGGAGTTAACCATATCTCCATTAGCTTGAAAGCAATTACTCAATTACTTTACCAACTGAGCTATCTGCCTAGCCCCAGAATATTGACTGATTAATGTATGGTATAAAATTCTGTTAGAACATTGATATTAATATTAATCAAAAAAGTTGGATATGTCCAAACTATGCCCTCAGTATGGCTAGGCTGGACCTGGGGGAAACTCATTGAGAGAAAAACCTGTCTGTGCTTAGTTTCTTCAAAATGCCCATTAGATAATGTTTTAAACATACTTTGGTACTTCACTGCATGGCCTGTCTCTGGCTTGCCAACAAAACACATGATTTAGAGACCTAAGGCTGCAGTTTTATCGTATGCTTCTGTGGGCTGTCGATTTGTGTACTCTTCATTAGTGGCCTTGTATGTGGCTACAGACTTACCTCTGATGGAGATACAGTTATCTGAAGTCATCCAAACTATGCACTTCCATGCTTAGTAGTTGATACCATTCTCAATGGGGAACCCAGTTGGATAACATAATACTTGTTTCTGAACATTTGGGTGGCATAGACTTCACACAGAATGACAATTCATTGTCTTGATGAGGCAATCCAAGAATAAATACTCCAAACGATTTGGAAGAAAACTTGAGACTATGGGTATGGTGTCTAAAGTTACAAAAAAATATCCCTGGCAACGTTAAGCTAGCCAACTAGTCAACAAGTCCAGTTGAGATTTAAGAAACTGATATAGACATTAGCCCACACCTCTTGAAAAAAAAATGAACCATGGAAGGGCATGGGAATAAAAAATAGTCTTGTTGTCATTTTTAAACACATATTCTACCATGCCTCCTAAGGTTCTTTCAGAAACCAGGCTTCCCAGTGGTGTCTATTCAAGATCTGCTTCAGTTATAAAATCACTTGTCCATTCCTCCAATCAAAATAACATTTCATGCTATGGCTTAGAGCCATGCTTTTGATAGGAAAATTAAAAATCAAATGAGTTAACCTGTTAATGATTGGTTTGGTGTCTAACTTTAGTAATGTGTTTGTCATCAAATTTGTATTTTTTTTAATGGCAAGTGACTCAAAATAATTTAATGAAGATATCACTTGGGATGCTTAGAAAACATATTACAAATGACAAATTATTACTTAAATATCATGTAATACACTCAAAGACCAAAATATAATGCCTCATTTCAACTTCATAGTAACTCTGTGAGTTAGATAATTATAGGACTATTTTCCAGGTGAGGTAATGCTTTGGAAAGTAAAGATCTTGGAAACAATTTGCTTTGTATCCAGGAAAGGACAGAGCTTGGATTTGTTCCCAGATGTGTATAAGACTCAGTATTTGCTCTCAGCCACTATGAATATTGCCTCTTGGGCTAATAAAATCTGTCTCCTTTCCCAATAATATAAAATTTTCTCGAGCTTCATTTTTTTATAATGCTTCACAAGTATTTCTGTGAGAGTGAACAGAAGAAACAAAATATAAATGATTCTTTTAGATAATCCTGCTCTTCACTGCCAACATAGTGGTGTAATTATACAGTTCATGCTGGGTGGTGGTGGTGCATGCATTTAATTCCAGTACTTACAAGGCAGAGGTAGACATATCTCTGAGTTTGAGAAAGTTCTAGAACATCCAAGGCTACACAGAAAAATATTGTCTCAAAAAACCATGAAGGAGAAGGAAGAGAAAAAGGAGGAAATTTAAAGGAGGAGGAAGAGAAGGAGGAAGAGGAAGAGGAAGAAGAGGAGGAAGAGGAAGAAGAGGAGGAAGCGATGAAGACACATTTTGTCAGTTACTTTTCTCATTGCTATAACCAAGTACAATATAAAGAGCAACTTAAGGGAGGAAAGTTTTATATTGGCTGATAGTTCCCAGGGATACAGTTTTATGATAGGAAAGCCATGATGACAAAAGCCCAAGATTGCTTATAACATTACATCTACAATCAGGAAACAGATTGAACAAAAAATTGAGGTAGGCTATAAGTCCTCAAGGCTTGCTCATTCCAAGTTCCTCGAGTGAGGCTCCACCTCCTCAAAATCCTACAACGTTCTGGAACAGTGCTGTCAGCTGGGGTCAAAGTGTTCAAATGCATGAACTTATAGGGCATTTCACGTTCACATCATAGTGCACACCTTAAGGAATCAGACCTGAATCACTCCAGTAGGAACAGCTCCTTATTAAAATATAAAGGGCAAAGAAAAGAAATATATACAATGAAATTTCTTAAGAATCTCCATCTCCACTTAAAAGAACATTTCATTTTATTGCTGTTACATATATGAATTACTGGTGGCAGCATCTCCCGGTGTTTACTGTTCTTTCACCCTCAGTTTTTATGATTTATGTGCACCTGAACCAAGCTTCACTCTTTAGATGAAATATAATCTAGAGCTTTCCAAAATACTGACCACTCCTTAGCTACAATAATTTATTTATAGGTAACTATAAGACAAAACCCTAACCATCTGTCTTTGTAAGTATTTATGCCACAAATCTTAGGTGAAAGACACACACCCAAACCAGGATCACTACCAACATTCAGACAACTAAGGTATGAGGACAACAAGATCTGAGCCACAAGACTGAAGCCATCCGGCTACACACTCACAACAAGATTTTGTCTCAACTTAAAGAGTGAGACAAAGAAAGAAAGGGAGAAGGGGGAAGAAATGGAGAGAGTCAAGGATGGAAGGAAGGAGGAGAGGAGAGGAGGGGAGAGTTGAGGAGAGGAAAGGAGAGGAGAGGAGAGGAGAGGAGAGGAGAGGAGAGGAGAGGAGACACTGTGTGTCTATGTGTCTGTGTCTATGTACCTTAACTGTCTCCACTGATAAGGCCAGAATGATTTATCTCCAATAGCAAATAGCATCTCTAGCACTTAAACCTTGATTTGGGCAAGCAATGTCCCCTTAAGGAAAGCAGAAATCCTTGGAGAAAAGATTCTATGCAAAGTTTGGTCAGAGAAATTGCAAGATGAGCCCAGACTAATTTGTTAGATCTAAACAGGTAAAACTTCCAGAAAATAATGGGAAATGCCAATAAAACACAATAAAATTACCTTTAGGGAGTCCACTGAACAAATGTGGAACTTTAAGATCAAATAAAATGAAAACTTAAATAAAATATTTCTTTATATGTACCAATATAAATAAATGACCAAATTAAAATTTTGGTAAGGAACATTTATCTGCTTAAACTCAAAGTAACTTCCTCAGGATATCTTCATTACAAATAGAACAAAACAGAAAATTATCAAATTTTCATCACCAAAATTCTCTTTAACTTGAACAATACAGGAGAATATAGTTACTTTGTTATATTTCTTCTTAAGTTGTACAACCTAAATCCAACTGTGAAGAGAAAGGCCAATAGTGTGGAGAAATATTTTATCTAAAATATCCTCCTTTAATCTTCAACAATGATAGGGCTGCTAAAGTTCGAAATGTTAGAGAAGCATGGTACCCATATCCATGTGTTATTCAAGAATGAGCATTTCTTAAATAATAACCACATTGAATCTATAAGCTAAATTTGAATAGAATAAACATTAGTCACTACTTATATTGCAAAAATCAAATTTCTCAATACTTGAGATATGATTATGCGGGCAAGAATGTTTATTTTTCTATTCATTTGCTTAGATCATCATTCTATGATTTCTAGGCTAATCCAGAACTTTCTAAGCAACACACAATGTTCTCATACTCACAATCCTCCTATCTCCACCTCCCAAAGGCTAGCTGTATTATATTAAACTATTCAACATTCACTAAAAGTGCTGGTTCCTTACTTTAATGACACAGAAGATACTGCTATTTAAATTATTCCTATAATTTTTGTTTGGTATTGTTTTAAGGTCAAATATCATCTGTATTTATGGAAGCATTGGAAATATGATACTTAGGTGATTATAAAATGAGAAAATAAGTCTGGGAGATTTGGGATATTATATAACCTATGTAATACAACCTATTTTTCAAAATAAAAATATTTGCCGGGCTGTGGTGGCACACGTCTTTAATCCCAGCACTTGGGAGGCAGAGGTAGGCTGATATCTGAGTTCAAGGCCAGCCTTGTCTACAGAGTGAGTTCCAGGATACCCAGGGCTATACAAGGAAACCCTGTTTAGAAAAAAAAATTGAAAGTATTAATTTTAGAATTAAAACTAAATTTTAATAGACTCACTTAGGGATTAATTCCTGTTTGTTTAGTTCTTTGAAGAGTATCACTCAAGTAAAATGTGATTAATATTTATTTATCATTCATAAGAGTGAGGAATATTTTAAGTAATTTCCGTGATCAGTCTTTCATAATAAATTGGATCATACAAATTCTATTGACAAATTTTGGAAAAACATCTGAGATTCCAATAACATCCTTAAAGTTACCATTACAGCAATTTGAACAATTAACTGTGAAAATACATGTAAACAATGCCATTTTCCTTATAGAATCATTGTATCTACAGTTACTATATAGGTTATATAATATCCCAAATCTTCCAGACTTATTTTCTCATTTTATAATCACCTAAGTATCATATTTCCAATGCTTCCATAAATACAGATGATATTTGACCTTAAAACAATCTTCTGAAGCTTTAAGAGCTTACATTTCATTAATAGAATTTATTTTGATTGCTTATAGTTGATGTGGAGCTATTGGAGGAATCAATCCTGAACTTCCAGTTTTTGCTCTAGGTTAGCATTTCTCAGGGTCTGACATAACACTGAATAAGACTCCAATCCAAGTCAGAGATCATATTTATCAAAAAAAAAAAACACTCAGGCAGTATTATTTTAAATAGCCATATGATGCTTAATATTTTACTTAAGATATTCACTAGACTATGCAAAGTAACTGACAAATTATTTTGTCTGAGATAACAATGAATTCTTAGTCTTATTCACTGACTGTCTCACTAAGACCACATTGGTCCTGATTCAGATTGTAAGCTTGCCTACTTTTGGAATTTCTCTTCCCTCATCTACACTCATCACCTTGCAATATTGGCCATTGCATCCACAATGGCATGCTGCTTTATTTCTACTTATGAGTCTGCTTAGTGTCCCCAAATCCTCTATTGCTTTGGTAAATTATTATTTGGTTGATAGTTTTGGTTGAAGCACTAGAACATTAGTTCTGTACAAAAGACTTTCTATTCCTTCAACTGCATGGTAACTATAATGCGTAGCACATATTAGGAACTTGAAAAAATCTTTGTGAAGGTATCTTATTAAGTGTAAAAGTGTGCTGCCATGTTATATCTATATTTAGTAGACTTTTTTTTTACTATGGAAATACTATAGCTCCATTCCTCCTGCAAATCTGCATCTTGCTTAACCTGTCTTGGGCTGACATGCAACACATTTTTATATATTTTCCTCCAAAATGAGCTTTATTAATTGCTTGCTTTGTTTTTCTTTAAAAATATATGTCAGAGTCTTGTTCCAGCAAGGAAAACTGTAAGACTTTGCTGTGCTTTGATCACTTTCTCTCAAGGAAAACTTTTTTACACTAAAGTATTAAAAACTATTTCATGAGTGATTTATGCAAATTCTTTATTATAACTTGTCTTTGTATTCACTATTCTTACCTTAATTTTTCCTGTTTAAAAAAAAACACAGCATTTTTGCAACAATACAGGCCTTAAGTACTATATCCACAATACTAATTAATTAGATAGGTTGTTTCCTGAATATAACTTTATCATCAAAAGCTTCTCTGATGCCACCCCAACATATACATCACTAGACACACCATCTCTTCTCCATATGCATAGTACTTTCAGTTCCACTAAAAGTAGTAATAAAACTAAAAGCCAAATACACATCTTATTTATTTTTTCCACTTCTTCAAAGTTTCCACCATACTTCTTGAAGCTTTCAGATGAACCATGAATGAGATTTGATTTGATGCTAGTTTCCTATGCCATACCAGCTAACAATGTTTACATGAGGGAAAAATAACTTTTGATGGCCCTAAATATACTGATGAATTTGCATAGAGATAATTCATAGCTGAACCTGAATGTTAACAAAATAATTTTTATAGAATAATGGAATGAACTTCAAGTAAAAAGCTCAGGTTTCAGGGCACTTGTAATTCTTGATTAGGAAAACAATTATAGCAACTGAAATTTTAATATTTATTTTGAGTTTTACAGTTATGGTTAAAGCAGGAACTATCTGGGAACAAAGAACTAAGAGGAACTAAAAAAATTAATTTCTGTGCTTAGACTAGATGTGTGATATTATAGTTTTATCCTATATATACTAGTGTTTAATTATTTATTCCATTAAACAATAAATAAAATTCATTCTGTTCAACATATTCACTTTCTAAGAAATTTTGGACCCTTTAAAGAAAACAAAATATTAAATATGACTTCATACATACTTTGTCAGAAACATTAAAATTATTTCCACATGTATGGCCATACTTAAATTCTAAACCTAACAGGTTAAGAATCAAGCAATTTTAAATCAAACAATGAGGGCATTTTTTTCTTGAAGCCACAGATGATTCAAGCTGAAAGCCATATTAAAAACAAGTATTATACATGCAGCATTTTCTCATTTTAAAGTTTTATATTACACCAACCCAACTTATAAAGGGGAAAAAAAACTCTGGTAAGTGCTGCAGCTCAGAAGGAAACCAAGACCATCTAGTACGTACCCTGTTGGTTTCCACGGATCTTCTAAAACCACAGAGCATGATGCCAATCATAGAGGAGAGGAGAGTGGGTATCACAGAGACTTAATGCCAACTGTGGATAGAGGAGTACCAGAGATAGAGGTGATAAAGGGAGGATGCTAGATTCAGCTTTGAATATATCATAAACCAAATGCAGTTATTTTTAACATGGAGTTACCCAGAAAGGATGGAAAGATTCGACTGAATAGTGAACAGAGAGACTGGAAACTTCCCAAGTAGTCCATTACTAAAGATAGTATAGTCTGGGTCATGTTGACTTCTATTAGGGAAACCTTGGAAAAACAGGTCACATCATCAGAAACATTTTAAAAAGAAATGAGTATGATAGAAGTTGTCTAAGTTGACACTCAGTTGTGTGTGCTGAAAGGAAGATTTTTGAGCTAGTTAAAAATAGGAATAAGTTAAAATTATATAAAGATGTTATCTGCAGGCATTATCCTCATCTAATTTTTACACACAAACACAAAGAGGAGATATTACATTTTCCTCATTGTGATAGTCAAGAGCAAAATATGACTGCTCATGCCACAAGAACTTTTACCCTGTATGGAGCTAGCAATGACTGACTGGACATGTTATAACATGCCAAAATTTCTGTTGTTGAATTTCATGCTATACCTGGTCCTATCTCCTTGTACTTGGTGACAGCAGGGTGTTCATATTATTCATTCACTCTGAGTGAACCTAAGGTTATCTTAGATTTATCAGACCTCAGTAGGTACTGTTACCTACTACACTGAAAGTCTGTATGGGGACAATCTTATACTTGAGTACAAAGAGTAATTATACTAGTTCAAATTACTAGGCCATGGTTCAACACACTGCAGCAAAAATCAGATAATTGTTACTGGTCATTGAGATATTAAAGATATTTTAGACTCTTTGAAATGTTTTAAAATCTCAGCCTAATTCCAGTCCACATTTTACATCTAACCATCTTACACCCAAATTATATATACCACATACTGACAGTTCGTCTGATGAAGAACCACAACCGTATAGACAGAAGTTGCACCGTATAATTACAGTGGAGCTGAGGACTAAGGATGTAGTTCAGTAGTACCATATTAGTCAAGTATTGTCCAAGGTCTTGGGTTTGATCTTCAACAGAATTTCCCCAAAATAATTAAAATAGAACTAACAAATTCCTGTTGTGTGGTTGTGATAGCTAACATGGTGTTATGGTACAATGCATTATTCACATGATTTTGTGATGTTGTAGGAGCATTCCAACTCTGCAGCTAGCTGCGTGAAACTAAACTCCAGCACAGAAAGTAATGGCATCTGCACCATGAATTTGTTGAGTGACAGATTTCTCAGATGATGTCTCTGTTACTAAACAGCTGAACTGTATCTACACTATGAAAGGTCCATGTCAAATATGAAATCCCTCCCAAGCAATCAAAGTGATGTGTGCTTCAAGAAGTAAAAATGCCAATGAATAAATAAGCAAGCTTTATTTTTTTCCTCCTAGGACTCTGCTGAAATCCCATTTATGCACTTCATTTTGTTGTTAAACACATTTCTTTTGGAGTTTTAAGATAGCAAGGACTCTCATTTTAAAAAGCTAACAGTCAGAGAAGCCAAGGGCAATATCTCTTCTAAGAGGGAATGTATTTTATACCATCTTTGGATAAAATGTAAATCTGAGAGGGAACCCAACATTGTTTAAATGAATTAACTACATACTGAAGTAACCATGATACTTTTACCCATAAATTAGTTTGACTTAAAAGAACTCAGAATAACATTCCAAAATTTGTTACAGAACTAAAGAAACAGTGCTTTTAATTTTCTTTTAAACAGTTATTCTTTATAGGTGCCAACAAACTTCATAGTTTCCTTTTTGATATCTTGGAATCCAGATACTGAAAGTGGGATTAGACTGCTCCGTCAAGCCTCCTTACAAAGGCTGATTGAGAGAATTACTGAGCATTAAATGCTCTTTTTTAATAATGAAAAAGGAGGAATGAATAATTTTATATTAGCAATTCTTAGGATATCAGACATACTATTCTAAGTGTTTGTTAAATAATTCTTTCAATTGGATTATATTAAGGTATATTAGTACTTTAGTATCTTTTTCTATTTCTCTCATAAAATACTCTGGCAAGAACAACCTAAGGGAGAAAAAGTTTGTTCTGAGTCACAGTTCAAAGTATCTCATTCACAATCTGTAACAAAGAGTTATGACACATACTGCTACCAAGTTCCCTATCTGTTCATTCAGTACAGCATCTTCTAACGACATGGAATTTAAGGTAAGAATTGTAATAAACTTTGAAGTAGAACTAAAGACAGCTCACAAGTCATAAGTATCTTCAGAATATTTGTCAGATAAATGGAAAACTGAAATTTTGTTATAATAGTATCTCTCTATAAAGTGCCCTAAGAAGAAAAGATGTGGCTGGAGAGATGGCTCAGCAGTTAAGAGCACTGACTGCTCTTCCAAAGGTTCTGAGTTCAATTCCCAGCAACTGCATGGTGGCTCACAACCATCTGTAATGGGATCCGATGCCCTCTTCTGATGTGTCTGAAGACAGCAACAATGTATTCACACACATAAAATAAATAAATAAATCTTAAGAAGAAAAGATGCTCTGATCCAGACCATTTAGTGAAAATCTTTGCCAAGGGAGAACTTGCTGGTGGGTGTATTGAAACACGGAATCCTTTTCCACCACCTTGTTCACTCAGCATATGTACTTATATCACTTGCCAGGCATGGTTCTGATTCCCATAGAGCAAGCACTTTTTCAAGGAGCACAATTCACCATATAAGGTGCACAGACAAAGGTATTATGAAATAAGCACACGCCACCAAATGTCTGGGAATAGTATGAAATGCTGTAGTTCTCTACAAAGTAAACATTTGTTAAATGGGCTAGTGACTAAATGAATCCACAAGTCCAGTGATTTCCTGACTTCTATACAAAATATTTTTAACAATAGGTTCGCGCCTACGATGGTGCCATACTACTACCCTCTTACTCTCATGGTGTAACAAAAGGAGTTTTTTCTGCTTTTGAATTCCCATTGGCTCCCCTTCTTCCATCAGACACTGCACAGCTGTGTTCTGTGGGCTTTTTTTCTGCCAGGAGCCTTTGTCTCTGTTGGTTTGTAGTATCCTTTTGTTTCCTTCAAGAAATACCCTCTTTGGAATAGCATATATAGATTTTTATGATATAAAGACATAAGCATAGCTATACATACATTTTTAGGTTCTGATTTTCTCCCTCACATTCACAAAGTAATATACACATCTGCTACTTTATCAGAAGTCCACTTCACATTTTTATCAAGTGAAAATATTTTAATGGCATCTCATGAATAATAAAATAATCAGTATATCATATGCTAGCTAGCATTTATAAACTTTCTAATAACTATCTTTTAGCCTTCATCTGTGAGACTTTTCTTATTCTCAGTCTATAGACCATTACTGACCTTGCATGGCCCAGAATGCTCTCTTTTTGCCCTCTTTCATTAGAAATGTCTCCTTGTCTGGATTTCCTCTCTCTTTCATTAGGTCAATATTATAGATTCTTCAGAGTTCTACCAAAATTTCTTCCATTGAAATATTACCTAATAGTTCCCTAAGCATTAACATTTTACTAGTGTGACAATCATAGCAAAGAGATTATAATCTTAACTGTAACCACATGTGTATGTATGTACCTGTTCATGTATGTATACATGTGTACATATATGAGTATGCATACGTGTAATGTGTATATGTGTCTATGTGTGAGGGGTAGATGTGTGCATGTGTGTATATATATAAGTATATATTTGTATAGTGTGTATATGTGTGTGAGAAAAGGTTTATTTATTTAAATTTTTAATGTTAAGAAAATTGAGGTTCTGGGAAATTAAACTCTGGGTTACAGTGATTGGAGTGATATAAAGTGGGTCCTATAAGATTTGGTTGATGGCATACTAACTTACCCTGCCCTTTGTTAATAATCCACATTCAGAACTTCTTTACAATAAGTGTGTTCTAATAGTCATACCTTAATAATTTTATGATTGATTTCCCATGACCAATAGTCTTTTAAGAAATCATATAGCACATAATTTTATGCCTAGTAATACAATTCACATATTAAATAATACTATAATGGAATTATTTGATATAGTTTTTAAACAGAAGAAAATGAGGAATTCTTTCAGTTTATAAAATTCCTCTCCTTAAGGACAAATATTTAAAAATCATATTATAAAGTAAGTCAGTGCACCAACTGGTCTCACTGATTAGTCATGTCCAAGTCCTGGTGCACTAAAGGTCAGTGGTGACAAAGTCATGGACTGACTTTAGGTAAATTCCCCTTGGAGAACTATTGGTCATTGTTTGAGTCCAAATTTCATGACTATATGCCATAAAATATATCTGAACAATAAAGACTTTCTACGTAATACATCCGATCTCTATGTTATCTGTAAGTAAATGACCGACTAAATTAGTGGACAGTTATAAAAATAATCCACACTGCTTGCAAGTCCTGAGAGTATAGACTTTCACATTCATCTTATTAAATATTAATAGTTATTTCTTGGAGTGTAACTCAGTGACAGGATATTTTGTAATCATGCACAAAGCTCTGACTCTTATTGTATAACCAAAGAAATGAAAGGTTTTTTTTTCCATAGTCTAAGTTACTTTTGAAGAAAATTTTATGTATATGAGTCTGCCTTTGTAAAATTAAGCAAGTCTCCACACTTGGGAATTTCCATGAAAGGGAACATAATTTTTTTTTGAGTATTAAAGTATTCATTGAAGTGTGAAAATTCTTATTTATTTTCTCACTCATTTACACTTAATATCTCTATTTACATACATATTATTCTTCATTCAGAATTCTATAGTCCTTGGTTTTAAAATTTTATGACATTGTTTATAGACTGGAAGTTATATTGCAGAAGCCAAAATAAATAAAATTATTCCTCAGGACCTTTGGAAATTGCTAAAATAATTTAATGGTAATTTCTACCATGTTTCTATGATAGTAAACATAAAAATGGCAAAATAAAATGTTTATGATGGGATTCTTTTTGCTTTGTCTTCAGTCCTTGTTTTTGTGTTTAAGCTTCTTTAGAACCCATACATCTACATCATAACAAGAAGCAATACTCAACTTGAAGGAAGCTTTATGTGTTTGGTAAAGTTTTCTAGATCTCTTCTGCCCTCAGACATTGAGGTTTATCTGAGTACAAATCCATATGATGTGTTCAGATATCAGCTTCCACTCACACACAGCCATACTACTGACCTCTGTAGTTCTTTGTCCAAGCATTTACAAAGTCTTTTTACTTCACTGAAATGGACTTCAAAATTTTGCTAAGGATTCATACGGAAATCAGCTTTAAACTTGACTATGAGACATTACTTCTACCACATTTTCTCCACCATGAATCTTGATTTGTGGCTTAAAAACTATGGTCACAATAATGAGAGCAAACCCATTATGAAATAATAAACGAATATGAGACAAGCTGGAGTATTTTGACTTCTGTAGAAAAAAAGTGCCAACTAACTTAAATATGTAGTGCGAATAATATTATTTTCTGGTTGCTTTGATAAAATTGCCCGACAAAAGCATTGTAAGGGAAAAAGAATGTTTTAAGAAAATACTTTATTACATCATGAAGAAAAAAAGAAATCCAACAATGAGATTCATACTTGCTTGAATCTAAAAAAATAAATAAATAAAATAAAATAAAATAAAAACCCTAAAAGATTATTCATTGAACTGTATGTGAACATCTTGTTCTACATGAGGAGAGAAAGATGTTAGGGCTTCTGAATAAACCATTAAAAAGATAAAGAGTGGAGAGAAGAACAAATGATGTTGAGAACCATCTCACATTATGAAAGGTCTACCAAGAAATGTTTTAAGAAGAAGACCCTTTGTTTCTACATTAGCTTTAGTCTGTAGTTCTTGGAATGACTGTATTCCATTGGAGACATCTTAGTAACTGGAAGCTTCATTTGAGCAAACTCATGTGCAAATATTAATAGAGAAATATAATTTGTCTCTTGCCCTAACTGCCAGCAATCAGGACAATATTTTGGGGAATGGTTTTTTTTTGAAAAAAAAAATGTTTAAGCTGTGACTTTGTCCTGAAGAGTCTTTTCTGCTGCCCATTTGAGTGCATCATCTGCTAAAATCTGGAATCTGGTTGAAGTCTGACAGAGTAGCTGGGAGGAGTGTTGAGAAAACCACCCTTGGGTTCTCAAGCATTCTTTGGGTACATGAAGAAGGTGTCCATAAAGTTGCTCCACTATTTGCTGTATATCGATGTTCTGTCCCACACCAACCATCTGGCAGGGAGAAAGTCCCATTTTTCATTGCAGTCACGGTGGTATGGCAGATCACTGATGGGTGAGCCAAGATGGATCCCTAGGGGAGAAGGTCTAGGAAACACTGGGTTCCCTCAAGTGGGGTTGAGTCCATCTGCGCAGGCATAAAACTGGCTCTCTTCTAGGGCTGGCATGAAGTTTGTGATACCCATCTCATTTTCCACAAAGCTAGCTCCTGAAACCTTGCACCCATGGCAGGAAAGCATGAACTTATTTGGATCTTTGCCATCCTTTCTTACCAAGTCAGAGAGGAGCCTACAGCACATGATGAACAGGTGTGGACAGTGTGTCTTTCTCTGTGTGTTTTTATACAGCCAGTGTTGCAAAATCTGGACAGACTCCTTGGGTAGATTACCTCTCCTTCTCTTGCCAGAGGCTACTGAAGAGGAAAGGTCCAGAGGAATGTCCACATTGTCTTTATCTTCAGTGTCACTGCTGGATGCTACAGCAATGCCAAGTATTAGAAGTCTTGAAGAATTCCATGTTTCAGGGTCTCCCAAGGAACTACAACCTCACAACTCTACAAGGTAGGATGCAGGGAGAAACCCAGTGGGGTGTATGCTTGGAGGCGGCTTCATTAACCGTGTTCCATAGGAAAAGGCAGCCAAGGTCTGAGTCTCAAAAAGAATGTATTATTCTCACAATTCCAAATTATAGTGCTTTGAGGCAGAGAAATCACAGCAACAGGAACTTGGAAGAACTAGTCACTCTTCGTTTGCTGTCAGAACTAAAGAACAGTGGGTGACTACACCACTTTCTCTTGCTCACACAGTCCAGGATCCTCTAATTCAGTCAAAATAATTATTCCACATGAATTAATGTATTCAAGACAATGACTCCTTTACAGGCATGCTCAGAAGCCTGTCTCCAGATAACTGTAGGCTTTGTCAGAATTACTGTTATCACTACCCATCACAACTCTGTACTTGTCATTTGATACCTAAAGATGTGATTTTTTTATTATATATTTTCCTTATTTACATTTCAAATGTTATCCCTTTTCCTGGTTTCCCCTCCAAAAACCCCCCTATCCCATCCTCCCTTCCTCTGCTCACCAACCCATCCACTCCCACTTCCCTGTCCTGGCATTCCCCTACACTGGTGCATAGAGCCTTCACAGGACCAAGGGCCTCTCTTCCCATTGATGTCCGAGAAGGCCGTGCTCTGCAATATATATGGCTGGAGCCATGAGTCCCTCCACATGTACCCTTTTGTTGGTGTTTTAGAACCTGGGAGCTCTGGGGGATTAGTTGGTTCATATTGTTGTTCCTTCTATGAGTCTGTAAACCCCTTTAGCTCCTCCATTAGGGACCCTGTGCTCAGTCCAATGGTTGGCCTCTACCATCTACCTCTGTATTTGTCAGCACTGGCAGAGTCTCTCAGGAGACAGTTATATCAGGCTTCTGTCAACAAGCACATGTCATCCACAATAGTGTCTAGGTTTGGTGACTGAATATAGGATGGATGCCCAGGTAGAACAGTCTCTGGATGGCTTTTCCTTCAGTCTCTGCTCTCCTTTGTCTCTGTATCTCCTCCCATGGGTATTTTGTTCGCCCTTCTAAGAAGGACCAAAGTATCCACACTTTGTTCTTCCTTCTTCTTGAGCTTCTTGTGGTTTGTGTATTCTGAGCTTTTGGGCTAATATCCACTTATCGATGAGTACATACCATGTGTGTTCTTTTGTGATTGGGTTACTTCACTCAGGATGATATTTTCTTTTTCCATCCATTTGCCTAAGAATTTCATAAATTCATTGTTTTTAATAGCTGAGTAGTACTCCATTGTGTAAATGTACCACATTTTCTGTATCCATTCCCCTGTTAAGGGACATCTGAGTTCTTCCCAGCTTCTGCTGTTATAAATAAGGCTGCTATGAACATAGTGGAGCATGTGTCCTTATTACATGTTGGAACATTTTGTGGGTATATGTCCAGGAGTGGTATAGCTGGGTCCTCAGATATTACAATTTCCTGAAGAACAGACAAAGTGATTTCTAGAGTGGTTTTACCAGTTTGCAATCCCACCAACAATAGAGGAGTGTTCCTCTTTCTCTACATCCCCACCAACAAGACATGATTTTTTAGCCCTAACCCTCCACCCCTTGTTAATAACGATCTCGTGGTTTTCTCATAATATAAAACACAATTCAAGTTTAACAGTCTACCTATTCATTAATAGTCAACACTTTAAAAATACAAAGTCCCTCACTTGTGAGCTCCTATAACCTCAAAACAAGTCCTGTACTTTCACTATTTCATGACAGGGGAAACGTCCTTATTTTCCAAAGGAGAAATCTTGGAATCCAAAGGAATTATCAAACTAGAACAAAACCAAAACCCACCAGGGGATGAAAAATAATCTATCATTTCATCTCCATTACCCAGAGTTCATAAAGTCATCTCCAGGCTCTGCTCTTCAGTTTTCCTGCTTTCAACAGTGTGGACTCCAGGGCAGGCTCCACTTCAAACCTTTATTGCCTGCCTGTGGGGCTGTCAGCTCCAATAGTCCACTGGTCTCTCCACTGCATTTTAGGCTTCACAGCTTTGCTCCATGGCCTCTTCGAGCCTCTCCACAGGACTTCCAGCCCTGCCACACATGCCTGGCATCACTTTTTCTCCATGACCTCAATTCTTCATCTGTGAGTCTTTTGAAACCAAGGCCATGTAGACAATGCTGTTGAATTCTGCTGCCACTTCAAGATATGGCTTAGCCTACTTGAATCAGTTATGTCAACTTCCATATGCTCACTCTAAAGAAATAACTTGCTTTACAGTTGCCCTAATGCAGAGTACCAGGTTGGACTTTAATGTCCTTAATCTCATTAAAGTTAGTTACTTTGTTGTCTGCATAGTTTGTACACAACCTTAATTAACCCTATCTGTATACCTTTTATCATCAAACAAATTAGTCCATTATCTTAATGTGTAACTTCACTCAAGTTATCCAGGACATGGTGAAACATTGAAGAATGAAACCAGATCCTTCATAAAAATATACTACATAATAACCCAAACACAGTTCCAGAGAGAGTCCTTGTTCACCAAAGCTGCAGGAGCTACATCGCCACAGTCTACAATTCTCTCAGCAATACTGTCTTCCAAGTTCCCATTAGAAGAGCCCATTAAGTTCAGTATCTCTCATTCAACAGCTTTTCCAGCCCAAAGCTTTAAAATTCTTCACATTCTTTAAAAAATAAAAATAAATAAATGAATAAACCCCAACTCCAGGGGCTTCAAATGAGAATTTGATATCAATGGCCTCACTTCTGTCTTAGTTTCTTTTTCTTTGCTTTGACAAAATATTCCAAATAGCTTGTTCACAAATTTTGCAGCCAGTTTCACAACACCCAGGGGAAGCTCCACTCCTAGGCACTCTGACATGAACAGGATAATAGGATCAGAGGTGATGAGGGTACAACATCTGTCCCAACACCGGGATTAACTGGGACCAGCAGGACCCAGGCAAACACGAACACTGTCATCCCAGTGGCACAGGTTATCTCCAGTCTATCTGGACCCGTGCCCTGAGAAACCTTGGGCACAAACTCTGCAATGAGGCTCATAATACCCAGAGGAAGCTCTACTCACAGGTGCTCTAATGAGCCCAGGACCACAGGATCCCAGAATCACAGGATCACAGAGACAGCTTGACTCTGAGGAATTCTGACATAACCAGGATCACAGGAAGGACAGATCCCAGTCAGATTTAGCAAAGACAGATAGCACTAGAGATAACCAGATGGCCAGAGGCAAGCATAAGAAAATAAACAACAGAAACCAAGGTTACTTGGCATCATCAGAACTCAATTCTCTCACCATATCAAGTAATGGACACACTGTCACACTGAAAAGCAAGATTCAGATCTAAAATCACTTCTCATGATGATGATACAGGACTTTAAGAAGGACAGAAAGAACTCCCTCAAAGAAATACAGGAGAACATAGGTAAACAGCTAGAAGCCCTTCGAGAGGAAACACAAAAATCCCTTAAATAGTTACAGGATAACACAAACAAACAGGTGAAGGAAATGAACAAAACCATCCAGGACCTAAAAATGGAAATAGAATCAATAAATAAATCACAAAGAGAGACAACCCTGGAGTTAGAAAATCTAGGAAAGAGATAAGGAGTCATAGCTGCAAGCATCACAAACAGAATACAAGAGATAGAAGAAAGAATCTCAGGGGGGCAGAAGATACCATAGAAAACATTGACACAACAGTCAAAGAAAATGCAAAACGCAAAATGCTCCTAACCCATAACATGCAGGAAATCCAGGACGCAATGAGAAGACCAAACCTAAAGATAATAGGTGTAGAAGAGAGTGAAGACACCCAACTTAAATGGTCAGTAAATATATTCAACAAAATTATAAAAGAAAACTGCCCTAAGCTAAAGAAAGAGATGCCCATGAACATACAAGAAGCCTACAGAACTCCAAATAGAGTGGTCCAGAGAAGAAATTCCTCCCATCACATAATAATCAAAACACCAAATGCACTAAACAAAGAAAGAAATTTAAAAGCAGTAAGGGGAAAAGTCAAGTAACATATAAAGTCAGGCCTTTCAGAATTACACCAGACTTCTCAAGAGAGACTATGAAAGCTAGAAGATTGTGGGCAGATGTCATACAGACCCTAAGAGAACACAAGTGCCAGCCCAGGCTACTATACCCAGCAAAACTCTTGATAACTATAGATGGAGAAACCAAGATATCCATGACAAAACCAAATTTACACAATATCTTTCCACAAATCCAGCCCTACAAAGGATAATAGATGGAAAACACCAACATAAGGAACAAAACTACACCCTAGAAGAAGAAAGTAGTCTTTCAACAAACCCACACAAACATAATTCTACCTCTCAAAACAAAAATAACAGGTATTAGCAATTATTTTCTTAATATCTATTAATATGAAAATTAATATTAACAACATATACTAATCAACTGAAATCCAAAAGTATGAGGAATTAGAAATTTGTTGTCTATCATCTGGTCGTCTCTCTAATTTGGTAACTGGAGAAATAGGTCCAATATTGTACAATCCATATACACTTTCTGCTTGTATGTACCTGACAGTGTCTTGCTGGGTACCACATAATGGTCTTGAAATCATGCTTCTCCTTCTCAACCTCTGTATTAGTAGGAATGTTTATTTGATGTTTTTACACTACACTATGGTTTTCAGAACAGCTTACATATTTCAAAAGTATTTATACAACCAAAAGAAATGTAGACAATTAACTTGGGAAGTGGCTTGTAAGAGAAGAACAAAGAGTGAGACTGAATGCTTTTCTTGATGTTTGTGACTATTGTATCAATTTTGAAGAAGATGAATTTATAAGTCATTCTTTCTCTGTGATGAATTCTTTTCAAAATCATCACAGCCAATGATCCAGATTCTTACCCTCACCTAATGTCTGTGCCATCCTCCAAGCAGAATGATTCTTCATTGAAACAGTCCCTTAGTCAAGAAAGGTCACAGAGGAAGATGCTTGAGGGAGCTTGTCACATTATGTCTCTAGTGAGAACCAAAAATTAGGGAATGCATTCTTGGTACTAGTCAACTAGCATTCTTCACATTCAAATAGTCCATGCACCATCTCCACTTCTGTACAGGTCAAGATCCCCTGTGGGGATCAATTAATGTAATGAAGAGAATCCCTCATGGGCATGCTCAGGAATCTCTCAACTGATTCTAAGTTTTGTCCAATTAATATTATTAACATTAACCATCATAGTCACAAAGCATTAATGCCCTGCTTATCTATAATTATTATGACTAGAAGGCCTCTCATGCCCTAGGAATAATTCAACTATGCCTTAAATATTATTTAAAATAAAAATATAATATTCTTACTTTTATTCTATGTCATTTTTCCTCTTTATTTTCTACCTCCTCTTCTTCATCCACATTTTTTTTCTTCAAGACAATTAAGTCCCAAAGACATGAGGATAAAGCTCACATTTGCAGAAGTGGGAGAAAGACTCCTCTGCAAAGCTTTACTTTGCCTTGCACTGCTTCATTATAAGAGGGTGCAATGAGGTATTCTTTCAGAGACGAGCAGATCATATCAAACATGAACATAGGAGCTCTAGTCAGGTGAGAAGAGTTTTCATACAGAGATCAATAGTAGCAGTCACCAGAGGCTCATCACATAAAGAGGTAGTAATTAAATTAGCAAATATATTTAAAATAACACATTTTCTTGTTGTAAAGGAATGCTGTGCAACTATAAAAAACAGAGCTTCCAAACAGAAAGCACATTGATGGTCAGTTAATGTTTAAATAAAGTGCCATGTGGAAAAAAGGCTCGAATCCTTGTCATGTACATATATATGCACATGCACACATATATGTATATGTATGTTTGTACATATAATGTACATATAATTTATATAATGTAATTATAACGAATGTAATATAAATTAATCAGAGTGTTGTGTGATAAGACTTTTTCTGGGGAGATGTAACACATACATACACACACACATACATACACACACACACACACACACACACACACACACACACACACACACACAAACACAGACATATAATTATTCCAGTAAGGATACTACCAAAGTCCAACTTGGTGAACCAATTCGTTTTCTTGGGGTTACTTACAAGACTATGATAGAGTAGTTACTTTCAGGAGCAGAAATAACTCCAAGACGTCTGCATCACCAAAGTCCATCCCAGCACGAGTGCCCTTTCACAAAAGTGTGAACAAAAGTGTTCCCACTGAACACCCTGACAGCACCTCAACATGTTGGACTGCATTCTTTTCAGGTGACTCATTTGGTCTAAACCTCTTCCAGGAAGTTTCAAGTGTCTCTGCTTCTTCCAGGCAGCTGATCTGATCTCAGAACCATTTTTTTTTTGATGCATAATTTGTCTATGAGTGACTCTCAGTAGCCTTTTGTTTTTGTTGCTGTTTATATAATCTTGGGGACACAGAGGCATAATGAATCTAATGATTTTGAGAGACTTCCTGAAGCTGTTTTGAGTTATTTACCTTCTTCTGGCTTAAGGTGTTTACATGCCAGATGGAATGTTTCAATCTGGAGGAATCTACTATACAACATAGAGGTAAATGTAAGCCCAAAGTTAACAAAATCACTACAAGGGAGCAGAATAAACTCAGCAAATTTAGTTAATGTCGTATTAAATTTAAACCATGGTAATCCTGAGCAAAAAAGATGGCTCAGCAGATAGAGGGACTTGCCCTCAAGCCTGATGAGCTGAGTTATATTCTAGTGTCCATATAGTAAAAAGAGAGAACTGGCTCCACCAAGTTGTCCTCTGACCTTTACATGAAAGTGTGATATATGCATGTCCACATATACAAATAATAAATGAAAGGGTACCCAGGCATTTCAGGAGAGTGAGAATATGGTAATTTGAATGTTATTGGCCCCTACAGGCCCTTAGAGAGTAACATTAATAGGAGGTATGGCTTTGTTGGAGGAAATGTACCACTGTGGAGACAGGCTTTGAGGTTTTCTATATGCTGAAGCCATGCCCAGTGGGACAGTCCCCTTCTGCTGCCTGTGGATCAAGATGTAGAACTCTCAGCTCCTCTAGCCCCATGTCTGCCTGCATGCTGACATGCTTCCTGCCATGATGATAATGGAATAAATCTATAAAACTGTAAGCCGGTCACCATTAAACATTTTCTTTTATAAGAATTGCCAAGGTTATGTTATCTCTTCACTGTCATGGAGATCCTAACTAAAACAGAGAGTTAAAAGAGAGTCATACACAAAGCAAGTTCTCCCTAGAGAAACTTATTTAGCCAAGACACAAAGTGGCTACCCCTGAGTACCAGAGACAGCAGCAAGTCTAGCCAGGAGAGCAGTTTGTAAAAGATGAACAGGAACATGTGCACAGAGAAGTGGAAAAGCACAGCAGTTGCAGCTGAGTCATGGGGTGGGGGGCAGGGTGCAGGCAACTGCGATCCAAGTCCTAGAGTTAAGCAAAGGTCAGGGCCTTAGAAACTTTCCATTTTCACAAAAATAAATATAATTATTTTTATAAAAAAAGTCAGAGTTCTCTAAAGTACCTTTTAAAAGCTATACTTTACCCTAAAACTGGTCTTCAATTTTTTTAAAAGAACTTGTATTTCAAGTGGAGAACAAGTTTCTTAGAACTTAACATGTTAGCCAAACTTTTTTTTCTCTTTTTATTTCAAATATATTTTTCTTTCATTCAAAATATACTGACCACTGTTTGATATATTTCCACTCCTCCCAGCTCCCTCTCCCATCTCTCTTCTCCCCAAGATCTTCTGCCCTTCCCTCTGTTTCCCTTCAGAAAAGAGTAGGCTTCCAGGAGACAAAACCAAACTTGACAACACAAGACACAATGAGACAAGGCAAAAGCCCTCATATTGAGGCTGGACAAAGCACCCCAATAGGAGAAAAAGATTCCCTAGAACAGGCAAAGTAGTCAGAGATACACCCTTTTCATAAGAAAAAGATGTATGAATGGTAAAAAGAGTATATATGAAAAGGCAAGCTACTTAATAATTTCTGTTAGTGTGTGTTGAATGCTATAATGACACCCAGTAAAACTGCACTGGAATGGCTTAACATTTCAAACATCTTCCTCATTCAAGTACCAGGGAGAGGGTAGCACATTCAGAATTTTTCCATACCTCTCACTTTGAAACTAATTTCAGCAAATACAGTTAGTAGTACATATCCATTTAACGCCTTTTCATATTTACCTAAGAAATTTGAAAAGATAAGTCCAATCAAAGACACATAACATGTTCATGGAAGCTGCATTAGAATACCCTGAACCTACATGGAATTCACATATTCATCGATAAAGTACAGCATTTTCTTAGAACACAAATTTCCTTAACAATAGAAATGTCGAAGTGTTAATACACTGTGTTACCACAGTGGATATGTCTCAAAATTATTATGGTAACTGATATATACAAAGTTAAACAAATGTGTGTACTTTATAATCGCATTAGTAGAAGAGCTCAGAGTATACAAACTGATCTTATAGGAATGACATGGTCATTTCAATCATATTCCTCAAATTCAGTCAAAGCCAATTTGAAACCAGCCATGAAAAACTAGACAAACCCAAATTAATAGAAATTACACAAAATGAATGTGCTACAAAAGACTAGGGAACAGCTCCCATAATATAAAGAAATCCAACAACTAAGGGCAAAGACGTTCCACTGATTTATTCTCTATAAAGGGTCTTGTCATACAACTAGGAAACTGAGTAGGGTGTGGGATTGCATTCAACTAAAGGACTGTACTTGGACTTCGAGCAATACTTGACTAGAAAGTCACAGTATAGCAAGATCCAGTTTCCAATCCTATTTACATCATAGAAGTACTAAAGATGTCCTGCCTAAGAGAAAATAGTAACGTTAGGAGGAGAGGGGTCTGCCCATTCATAACTTGCTCTAAAGTGCATTAAAATAAATGAAATTTAGGGGATCATACCTGTAATCTTTTCTGAAACATTGAAGAGATATGAAAATTACAATTACTATAATTATTCCAGTCTAACTATATTAATCCTATGCAGCACTTCAAAATGTCTTTCATTGGCATATCCAACATGCAGACCAGAGGCTACATACACTTCAAGACAGCTATATATGAAACAGAATACAGATGGCAAACTTTTCTTTTCTTTTCTTTTCTTTTTGTTTTTGTTTTGTTTTGTTTTGTTTTTGATGTGTGTGTGTGTGTGTGTGTGTGTGTGTGTGTGTGTGTGTATGTGTGTGTGTGTATGTGTGTGTGTGTGTGTGTGTGTTTTCGAGATAGGGTTTCTCTGTGTAGCCCTGGCTGTCCTGGAACTCACTCTGTAGACCAGGCTGGCCTCAAACTCAGAAATCCACCTGCCTCTATGTCCCAAGTGCTGGGATTAAAGGTGTGTGCCACCACCACCCGGCCTGTCTTCACTTTTCTTTCTTTTCTGTTTTTTCTCGGCATCAGTAGGCCTCTGTTTGTGCCCCGTGCAGTCCATGGCCTGTCCTTTACTTTTCTTTCTGGCAGCCTGGTCTTCTTCTCAAGGTGGACCCTGTTTGACTCTGGCCTTCATAGGCACAGTAGAAAGCTAAGCTGTGGTTGCCTTGGTTCTCATTCCTGTGGCTCTTGAATCTACTCAGTGCTGACAAGTTCCATAGAGGGAAGTTTCACCACTGGAGAGTCTGTTCTTGACAGAGACAAATACATGATGGCTTTAGAAAATTTGACCTTGAGCCCTCCACCATTTTGGCCTCTCACATTTTAGACTTCTTTGTTATATTTAAGACATACTTTATTTTAGACTCTTGTCCTATTATTGACTATTATTATCATGTAGATATCTTTTCAAATTAGCAAAGATACAAACTATGATTGCTACATATGGCCCTTCATACTATTAAACATAAACTAAGTAAATTTGGAACTAAGTTCCTTGATCCAAAAGTAATCTTGTAAGATATTTTTAATGCTGTAGCTATTTGTGTGTGGATGCTAGTGCTTGTGTATTTGTGTATGTGTGTATGTGTGTGTGAGTGTGTGTGTTTGTGTGTGTGTCTGCACTTATATGAATGTATATAGTGTGTGTATTTGTGTGTGTGTCTGCACTTATATGAATGTGAATATGGGTAGGTGCCCAATTGTATGTTTGTTCACATTTGTGTGTGAGCATGTACATGTGTACAAAGTACATAACTAAGCCCATGAGTATGTATGTGTGTGTGTGTGTGTGTGTGAGAAAGAGAGAGACCATGCCTGTGTGTGAATGTTCATGTGTGTATGTGGGCCTGTGTGTGTGCAAGCATGCATGAGTATGTGAATGTGTACACACATATATTTGAGCATGTGTATGGCTATGCATATATGTACAGGCACATGTGTGTGTTTGGATGTTTGGATGCATGTGTGAACAAATATGTCTTTGTGTTTGATTGTGTATGTGAATGTATTGTATGCATACCTATTTATGTATATGTGCACATATGTGTATATTTTTGTTTGTGTACTCACATGCATTTTCATACAATGTGTATACATGTGTATGTGTTATGTGCATGTGTATATATGTACATGCACATGTACATGTGATTGTGAACACTTGTGTGTTTTGTGTATATGTGAGTGTGTGTGCATTATGATTATGTGAGTGTGTATATGTATGTGTGTGCACATTAAGGATTGAACGAAGGTCCTACTTTTCAATATGCTACATAACCAAACTAAACATCTAACCTTCAAATCCTGTTTTATTTCAATTTTATTTTATTAAATTTTATTTTTTATTTTATTTTGAGGGTATTTGGCCTGCATGTATCAGCAAACACCTCATGCATGTTTAGTGAGCACAAAGGTCAGAAGAGGGCACTAGACACCAGGAGTTACGGGGGGGGGGTGTATGCTACCATGTGGTGCTGAGAATTAAATACATTCAATTGCAAAAGCAGCCAGTGAGTTTAGTCAGTGAATCATATCTCTAAGCCATCAACTCCTATCAAAAATATCTGGTAGTATTAAACCATGATTTGACTATATACATAAAAATACTATTAAGGACCTAATTTTGGTTATATCTGAGAAAAGTAATTATAAAAAGACCAGAGAAGAATGTAAAATAATTTTCTATTACTCTTATAATACATTTTTGTTAAGTGTTATCTATGGCTACTAAGATCATTATTTCTTTCCAATTTCTTAGAATCTTAGAAATATGTGAAGAGTGTAAATTACATCTTAGCATTCACTTTTATATTATATGTATTCACTCAAATACTTCTGGCAGAAAGATTTGAGTGTGTAAACACATCATTAATAATTATTCCTAGAAAAGGGCAACCAAGAAAATCTTGAAAAGAATTGGGCAATTTAGGATACTGATACTTGAGGTTAATATTTTGAATGCTATTCCAGGTCTTTTATTCTTTTTTAAAAAAACAGAGTTACAACATTTTTACAGCTTGCAGTTCTAATTTAATTATCAATTGTTTCTTTCCAGCGTGTCTTAACTATTGTCCTTTCTCCACACTGTACCCTAAGAATGTCTCAGACCATTCTCTATTCTATATATTCTGCCAAATATTTCCAGTTAATAAACTTTTGATGAACATTAAGGGATTTAAGTATGGACATATAAGAACTGGATATTGAATGTCAAGCAGTACCTTTCTTTAGACCCTTGATGGTACACATTGTGCCAAGCCATAGTCATGTATTTCCCCACTGTTGAGTATTCATAAATTCTCATCTTTATTTCACTGGAATACTTTGTTCCTCTAGTTTTAAAGGTTCAGAGATGGAGAGAAATTTTAATCTAGGATGAATCACAATGAGAACATAATTATTTTTTCATTGAGTTAATGGTATTTGAGATTTTTGACCTTCCGATATTTACATAAGAATTTAATTTGAGCTGACCAGTAATGTGTTGAGATCTTGGTAGATGTTAGGATGAAATGAGTGAATTCCCCCATGTAAAATGCATGTGAGCACAGAGAATGCAGTATAAAAATTCTTCCCTTCTATAAAAGAAAATGAAAATAAAACAGATATTCACATAGACTACAACTATTACCCTATTTGGAAAGGAAGACCTTTTTAGATATAATACAACTAAGGTTATTAAAATAAGCAGATAATCCTGAGTCATCTTGGTGGACTGTTAAAGCAATGAAAGTGTCATTATGATGTTTTGATAGAAACAATGAAGACACTCACACAGAAAAGCATGTGTGATCTGAGAGCAGCTCCCAAGCCCAGAAATATGAAGACAGCCACCAGAACCTGAAGAGGCAAGAGACAGATGGTCCTTCAGTGTCCCAGTGAGAAAATGGCTACAGAGACTCCAGTTTTTCTAGGCTCCAGACGGAGAGAATAAATTTCTGTGTTGTTTTAGTTACTGAGTTTGTGGTAGCACTATTTTTTTTTACAACAGTCTCAGAAAACTGAATGTGGCATCTTTTTCTCTTTTGCACTGTGCCCACTATTTTGCTAGCAGCGACAGAACAGCCCAAAAGAGAAGTTGTCAGCATGTATTTATACTCAACAAATAACAAAAATTGGAAAATTATAAATTATGCATAACTATTCATGTACAAAGAGCCTTATAAAAGTTACATATGGAAATGAATATGTTAAAATAACCTATGGGGAGAGGAAAACCATTACTTGGAATTAAAATCTTAACATTATTAAATTATATACTAGATAAAACCCCCACAGCATTTGAAATAAAAGTAGTTGAATTTAATCAAATTTCTAAAATTCAAATGGTTGTGGTATATTACTGATGATAGAATATTTGAAAATATAACAAACCATTTGTTATATAAGTCAGCTATTTATTCTCTCCATTTATATTTCTTTCATTTATATTCTATTGTGGATAATCTACTCAAAATAGATCAATCAGTAAATCTGCTTCTAAACATGATTCACATATATAAATACATGTATATATGAACATGTATATAAAATAAATGCACACATACAAAAGAGACATTATTTTCAGTCACTTTTTAATTTTTCTCAATGTATACTTTCCTGAGTGTTAGCAGGGAAATCAGGTAGAAACTGTACTTCTCACCTCTCTTTGCTGCTCTACTCAGCTCTGCCAGTCTCACGTGATCAAAACCAGTCTTTTGTCCTCTTTACTTTCTTGGTAGAAATGTGGCACAGCATGAACCTGAAGTCCATGAATATTTGGATCCTCAAAATATAGTATATGTATGGTCCTGAAAGGTGTCTTCATGACTGTGCCTCATTGTCATGAATAGCTCTTGTTTCTGGTATGTTATATAAGAGAAAAAAAAGGACAGCCTTTTTTGAGACTTTTAATTCTGGATTGTTTAATAGTATCTAAGCTTACACTTTAATAAAAAAAAAACACCTTAATTTGCATGGTGATAAAAGGCCTTCATGAGCAGAGAGTAAATAAGCAGAAAGTAAGATTTTAGAAAGGCAATGTAGCACACAATTGCACATTATTTTTTCTATTTTGCCTTGTTTGAAAATCAATCCAAGATGTCAAAGGATATTGTATAGCAATTTCCTCCAAGATAAAGGATTCTATCTTGAAGGGAAGGGCTTCAAATGTTGACTATTGTACATGAAGGTGAAGTACTCCATTCTGTAGGAAAGCTGGTTAAACTACAGAATAAAGAACTCAGTAATTTCAAGACATCCCTGAAAGTGATCAGGTTCGCTAGCACTTACTTCCCGAGTTTATATAAGCAGAAAGGATGGTTAGGAGACACTGTTGGACAAACCAAGCTGCCTGGAAGGGGCTCAAACCACCTGAGCTGCTGGAAAGAGGCACTACCACACATGCTTGGATAGCTTTTAGAGGTACAGTTGTCTTTGAGCCATTTCAGCTCCTATAAATAATTCCTCACCTATATTCCTGTAAGGGACCCAATAAAATGTATTGGTTTGCCATGTTGAATTTTGATGTTATCCTAGCTTTAGTCTGTTAATGTTTTTTTTTTCTTTTATTTAGGGTAAGTTTTGTTTTCTTGTCTTCTTATTAATATTGAAACATGGGAAAAGGTAAGTAACTTTTATCAGAGGTGATTTGAAGAATTGTAGATTTTTTTAAAATGGCATAAAACAAAAGGGGAAGAAGGCAGATACTACAATATACCGTGAGTGACTAGCTTCTTCAAGTAACAGTAGCTCCATCTAACTTGGCACACTTGGAAATCATTTTAGAGCATTAATCTGAATATTCCGCTAAGATGTGAGAGCACAGTACTTAGAACCACACTTCATGGAATTCCTCTAAAGGCACAAAGATCTGCCATGTATGAGCTTCTCCATAAAAGAGCTGAGCAACCCCTCCTACAGCACCTGGAGAAACTTCTCATCTCAGTGATTATAAAAATCCAAGCACCAAGCATACAAATTTTCAAGTTGACAAGTATAAATATCAAAATTTATTGTTAGAAACTAACAATGGGAATGGGTTACTTCTACTACTGATCAAGTCAGAGGCAGACATAAGGACTATGTTGTAACATAGTCAAAGGGTTGACACACTATCTGAAACCACAGTTTCAAATCCTAGTTCCATGCCACACTACACATACAAAGAAGCAAAGCAAACAGTTTAACTTCTGATTCCTGGCTTTTCACCTGCAAAATGGAGATAATTACAGTACCAACCTACCTCAGAGTTTTGTGGTACCACGCACTGAGTCCTTATAATCTATGCAACCAGAGAAGTTCACAGCATATAGTAAGCTTACAACAGTAACTTATTCTTACCTGATACAAAATCATTCTAGGCTCAAGAAATGCATTAATTCTAAAGCCATGAATTGTCTATTCATAAATTCTTTGTTCTTGTCATATAGAATCAAATTAGTTTCTTCTGACCCATATTCTCAAAAAGCTACAAAAAAAGTTATGTAAGATCTCCCTAAGAAGACATCTACTACTTGGATCAGTGATTGAGCTTGCCTGCAGAAGAGTCTGAAGTATAATTAAGTTTCATGAATCTCTTTTCTTGGAATATTCCAACATTCGTATAGGAAATTGTTGCACTCCATAGAAAGCTCAAACACAACAAAAATAGGAGAAAACCAAGTGGTAAGCCTATTGCTTGTTTGTTTAAACACTACTAAAAGAGATGGTACCAGTATCTAAAGATGCTGCTGCTTCATGGGTGTGGAGTGATGCCCACTCTCACTCCTTGCAACTAGGCAGGAGAAGTGGCCCTGGGTTCAGAGCTGGCTCTGTCCCTCAGCGGCTACAATACTTGGAAGAGCTGGCCCTATATCTCACCTCGATGGCACAGAAGAGCTGATCTAAGTGGTGGAGGCACTGGTGACCCAGTCCCGAGAGTGAGAGCTCTGGAGAGCTAGCCCTGCCACTCTGCTGTGAGGTGGTGTGGGTGCAGGGGTGACGGCCCCTGTGGCCCTGCTACACACAATAACTCCAGTAGTTGAGAGAGCTGATGCCATGGGCATGAGAGTGTGAAAGCTTCCCCTGACCCTTCACTGGCTATAGCACTCTGGAAAGCACTCTGCATCTTGTCCGGGCAACACAGTGGAGCTGGCCTTGATGGTGAAGGCACAGATGAGCCTTCATACCTTGCATACTGCAGGGTGTGAGAATGGGAAAAACTGGTTCCAGCCCTTTGCATGCTGCAGTACTTGGGAAAGTACACCCAGATCTTTGTCTAGGCAGCACAGTGGAGCTGGCTGAGGAGCCATGGCTACAACTGGGCAGGCCCAGAGGGCATAAGAGTAGAAGAGCTGATCCTGCCTCCTGAGAAAGGCAGCATTAAGTGGCCTAACTAGAGCAGTGCTGTGGAACTCACCCTGGTAGTGTGACTAAGAGAGAGCTCGCAGGCTGAACAGGACATCTACCACTCAGGCTCAGATCCAGGGCTCTGAGTTGACCCACTCCAAAATCTATATCATCTGCAAATGTTTGGGACTCCTGAAAGGGCCAGTCCTGCTGTTCTAAAGGTTCAGGATCTCCATGGCATAAGGCAACAACCAGATAACTGGGAGGAGTTCCAGTGAGGCTCCAAAACTAATGGTATCATAGAAACCAAGACCAAGAACCAGAGCAAATTCTCACTTCAATAAACATTTGCAAGTGAAGATATGTGTTACAGGAGGATATACTATGGAACACACTGACATACTGCAGCTTCCATAATGAGATGTTTTCCATTCTCTCTCTCTCTCTCTCTCTCTCTCTCTCTCTCTCTCTCTCTCTCTCTCTCTCTCTCTTTCTCTCTCTCTCTCTCTCTCTCTCTCTCTGTGTGTGTGTGTGTGTGTGTGTGTGTATGTGTGTTATTTTGAGAGGGAGGTTGAGATTCCAAGTGTGAAGAGAGAACACGAGGGGCAGGGAGATAAGTGGAATTGGGGTACATGGTATGAAAATCATAGAGAATAAATGAAAAAGTTTTTTAATGCCACTTGATGTTGTGAATGGATATTGAACTTGAAAATCTTAAAAAATTCTACAAAGTTACTGGTAAAGGAGAATACTTATCATGCATGTAAAAACAGGAGAAAACAGAGCTCTGTAAAAGTAAATGGGCATAATTCCATACTTAAGCATTGCTTCCATCACTTGATAAAGAGAAACACTCTGGGTGAAGGGGAAGCTGATGACATGAATCCCACATGTTCAATACATCGCTTGGAGATTAACAGAAACCCATTGGTTTAATACTCACAAGGTATTTTGAATAACTGTTCTCCACGAGTCCAGGTAGTCTGTCTCATTGAAAAAAACCATGCCTGTAGCAGAAAATTCAAAGAGACAGAGGGTGTCATCAGGCCCCAAGTGGAAGCTGTGAACTTCCCACCTGGAATATTATGGCAAACCTTGAGGAACTGAGAATGGCAGAATGAGAAAAGCCTTCTGGGCCTTAAGATGCCAGTGTTCATGTATATATGTCAAAGAAGGCAGGGTCAATATCAAACTAGGTAGATAAGAAGGTATCCTCTCCCACAGACTCAGTAGCTGAGAATCTGAGAGATATGATCTGGAGACCCCGGCTCTCAGAAAAGTGAGTTTCTGAAAATTGTAAGCCACTTAAATTACAGAAGACCTGACAAGGGATGTGTGACCCACTTGAGTTTAGTTTGGGTTGTGTAAAAAGAAGCAGCTTCAACAATGAATCTGTCATGAACTAGAGAAGAAACCAATGTGTTTAGTTTTAGTAGACGGACCCAGGTTAGCATCTTGACTTTTAGTTTATTTTCCTTTCTCTTTTCAGCCAATGCTGCTGACTTTTAAAAACAACACATCTTACCTGGAGTGCTTTTGAAATTTCCGAAATTCAAAAATAATTCTTTACATATTTTCATGAATCATTGCTTGGAATTTTTAATTTTATTTTTTATTTTTAGTCAATAATATGTACTATATCATTACATATGAATATATTATATACCAATGTCATATATATCAATTTATACATACACACACATATATATAATCAATGTAAAAATAGTCCTGAAAAAATTTCTTCAAAATGATAGAGTACCTATGTATTTTGTGAAATTAGGTCTGAAAGCAATTAACAGTTACCACAACAAACAAATGGAAAAGTACATCAGTTTCTTTGCTGGTACCCTGAAAAATTTCACTGGAGAACAAAAATTCTTCCTAGTGTAGAGAAGTCTCTGCCCAAATGTTCTTCATAACATAAAGATTAGCCTTTATTAAATAGACCTGTTATGCCTTGTTTTGTGGCCTCCTCAAATAAATTACAAGGATGTTTAAAATAATTTAAACATGAACAGATTGTTTTCCTAATTTTTTTCTGATTTATTCATTTCTAAACACACCCACAGAAACATACACTGAAGTTAGCTACAGTGCAGATTTGAGACCATAGCTTTTTGCCAAGTTTGTCTAGGACTTCTAACAGTAACTTAAATTCTAGGCCACATGAGCAGCTCTCATGTCTGAAACATTACTCGAAGGACTTACAGAACTCACTAAATCTATAATGCATGATTACAGTTTATTATAAGGAAAAACTCATTAAAATGAGCCCAGGGGAAGAAACACATAGGCAAGTGTCCAGAAGAGATCTTAATGTGAAGAAATTTCAGTTATTCTCAGAATGTCTCATTCTCCTAGCAAAAGGGAGTGGCAGTAGGAATTGAGCATTCTGAATCCAAGGAGGCTCGCTCATGCTTTTTTTTTCTGAAAAAAAAAATTGTTCATGCTTAAATTGTGGTTTTAAGGACTTTACAATGACAGTGTGTTGATGATTGATTGGTTCACTAAACTCAGTCCTGAGTTTACCAAATTGTGGGGGTTTAGCTGATATCATGTGGCCCAAAAGTCTACCATAAATCACCTCATTAGTTATAATATCAGAAGTGCTCCAGGAGGTCCACCCTGAATAATAAAGGTCCTCCTATATCTAGATAAACACAAAGATACTCGAGCAAGATGACTCAGTTGCTCAGTACTTACAATGAAGCCTGATAACATGAGTTCATCTGCCAGAATCCACATGGTAGAAGGGAAGAACCAACTCCTACACTGTAGCATGTATATGAACAGACATGTGCACACACTAAATGCATTAAATCTTGTATTTTGAAATTTATCATGCATGTAGAACAGGGCTTGAAATTTTGAAAAGAAAATTTTAAAAGTAGAATTTGGATGGAAATGTAAAATGAAATTCAAAGATATTTAGAAGTTATTTCTCAAGAATAAGAGCCAGACTCTAAACCTTTTCTGAGGCAAGGGCAGTTTTTTTTTTCTCGCAAAAAAAAAAAAATTCTCTGCACTCTCTTACTGCTGAACAATGAAACTGTTCTGGGCATCCACATTCAGTAAAGTGCTTCTATCATTTATCAGTAATAACCTTATAGATATATAAAACATTTCCAACTGAAAAAAAAAACTTTAGAAAGTATTTGGAAAGACTAAACAAAGCGACTTGTCATTGGGACATACACAATCCTTTTTTCATTTTATTTTATCCTTATTTATATAGGATGATGTAGCATAAAGGTTATGTAGTGACTAAGTCCCTTTCTTCCATGGGCCATTCTTCTCCTATTTGCACAGTATTACATCAAGTAAAGGCATAATTTAATATCAGTATGAGTACTATAGACACAAACAACATCTGTTATATCATACTATCATATGCCAGGAGATGTAACCTGAGAAAAGGAATTCAAAAGATCCTGTGGTGGCTAATTGCTAAGGTCCACTAACTCCTCTATCACTCAAAATTACACCAATCCACTTTTGGAAAATCAGGATTATTGACCACTGTGTAGGTCCAGCTATTTTTAGCAACAACAATGCAGTAAGTGTTTCCCCTTAAGCCCACCCCCACTTAAACATGGTCAGATGG
Source organism: Mastomys coucha (assembly GCF_008632895.1). Classification (NCBI taxonomy): domain Eukaryota; kingdom Metazoa; phylum Chordata; class Mammalia; order Rodentia; family Muridae; genus Mastomys; species Mastomys coucha. Next base: position 10,561,618 of record NW_022196898.1, read on the forward strand.
TTGGGTTACATAATTACTGAGTCATCTCAAACAGGAGACAATACAGCTTTTTTCTCTTTACTGTATTTTTATTAGTTCTTAAGTTCCATCAAATAAAAGCTCAGGAAAGCTCATTAGGTCCTTAGGAATTACATCATAAAGTGTTAAAATTGGTTAAAGAGATGACTCAGCAGATGAGAGTCTTTTCTGTTCCTACACAGGTCCTGACTTTGAATCCTAGCGCCCATAAAGGGTGGCTTAAAACTACATGTAACTCCAGATCCAAGGCTATCTGAGTCCTGTAGTGTTTCCAGACACCTCCACTCATGTGTGTTCATCTCACACACACACACACACACACACACACACACAATTTAGAAAAATGAGTAAATAATGAATCTTTAAAAATAAATTTTTAATGTTATAGAGGTTTTTATTTGTTGTTTATTTAAAGATTTCCCCCTCTTCTGCCACTCACAATTGCAAGCCAGATCCCTAAACCAATATGCTAAGTAAGAAAAGAGGACAGTGGAATTGGAATGATCATGGCAAGAAAACAGTGTAGAAATACCAGTTTACCCTAGCTTATCTACCAAGGTATTGCAGAAAAGTGAGCAAATCTGTCTTGCGAGGATACTCTCTTGGTCCCCTCATGTTAGGTGTGAGAACACATACATGAAGAGGTGGAACTAAACCTTTCTTCTCTTATCTGCCCAATTGTAGACAAGTATTCACACTGCCCGTTCTTCTTCTCATCCTGCCACTCCCCGGGGATTATGTTGCTTTGCCCACTCTTAGATGCCATGAGCTCTTGTGTTACTTAGTTGGAAGAAACACGACTTTGCATTCCCAATCACCCCTGTCTTCTCTTCCAGTCCTTTTATGGTGTTTTCATCTCCTACCACGTGTCCAAAACCCTATCTAGAATGTCTATTCCTGTCTGGACTCATTTATAGTCTCCAAGGACTACCAGCATCAATATTACTTGCCAGCTATGTGCAGGGCCTTTCCTTAGGGAATCTGGCCCATATCTTTGAACAGTCTCTTTCTTGTCAGTGACCAAAATAGTTCTTGCTAGCAATTTGTACCTCAGAGTATGTAAGGGAGACATATCTAAGGTCCAACCTATTTCTGTCATCTCTAATATTTCTCTTTTTAAGTAACCACATCAAGAAAACACACCAGGATATTTACTTTCTACTTCCGATCACCATTCAAACCTGGAACGATCTGCCAGTAACCTCTCAAATTCCCATGGATACTGTAACAAAACTGTGTGCTGTGTGTATACCTTTTTTAAAATTAGGTATTTTCTTTATTTACATTTGAAATGTTCTCCCCTTTCCTGGTTTCCCATCCAAAAAACCTCCTATTCCATCCCCCCTACCCCTGCTCACCAACACATCCTCTCCTGCTTCCTGGCCCTGGCCTTCCCCTACACTGAGACATAGAGCCTTCAACAGGACCAAGGGCCTCTCCCCCCATTGATGACTGACTAAGCCATCCTCTGCTATACATATGCAACTGGAGTCATGGGTCCCACTATGTGTTCTCTTTGGTTGGTGGTTTAGTCCCAGGGAGCTCTGTGGGTACTGGTTAGCTCATATTGTTGTTCTCCTATAGGGCTGCAAACTAAGTAATCCATTGTCAGTATTCTTATGCCTAGTCACTTGCCCAAGCTAGTAACCACCAATATTAGTCTACATTAGCAGTTTGTATGAACTTAAGCAATGAAATATCTAATCTTCATTTCTAAATTGATTGCATTTAGAACCGAGGAATTCACCACTGGGCATGTCCATGAGATCATTTCCAGAAAAGACTAATAGATGTTACTCTAAACATGGATGGCACCATGGTATGGACTGAAGGCTCATCCCAAATAAAAAGGGTAAAAGTAGAAAAACAGATGTGTGGGGTATACCTAGATGTGAGCAAGAACTTTCAGCATCCTGACACCATGTCTTCCTTACTATTCTGACCTAGACTCTCAAACTATAAGCCAAACAAAATCCTTCCCACTTGATCCTTTTAGATATTTTGTTATGGCAACAAGAAAAGTAGCCAATACTACCAATCATTCTTTTCTACTCATCCTTTGTGGGAAGAATGGTTTTACATGATTTCTCTTTTAAAATACTAGATGAAGGTGCTCTGAATTTAGACAGAATATTCATTGACATGATACATTCAAGCAAAGAAGATGCAGTAGGTTAACATAAAGTCTACTAAAAATTCCAGTTTATGGCGCTTCTAAGTTCTTCTGTGTTGTAATAGTTAGTAAATAAGTCCTGGTGTGGTTTAATTTTCTGAATAAAAGACACACACACACACACAAACACACACACACTTTATGTTTCAATATGCCTTAAACAGCACAATAGCTGTGCCACTGTGCAACCTACACTGCTGATAGAATCGACCTCCAGCTGATAATTCCGAGTTTCTACTTACTAAATTCTGTGTTCTACCTTGACTGCTCTAGACCCAGATGAGCAGCCCTCTGGGCCACACTCTCCAGGCTCCTTCATATGGTGGCTATGCCTCCATGTCCCTCACTCTTATCAGGCATAGTGTCTCTCCTCTCCTCCATAATCTTCCTGCATGGCAGATCTCCTCCTCTTCCTTCTCCAGGTCCCAAGCCCCATAAATCCTAAAATTCTGCCTCTGTTTGTATTCCCCACCTATTGGCTGTTGGCATCTTTATTTAGCAATAAGAAACAACTAGAGGGAGGGCAGGTTATAAACAGTTTGGGGGGAACATAATTAGCATTAGAATACAGGCAGCTACAATTCCTGATAATAGGCTCAGTTAGTGTTTTAACAATAGGTTTTGGATTATAGTGAATAAAATTTTCTTCTCAAGGAGTGCCAATCATATTACCTCTGTATTCTCTGAACATTTTGCTCATATGGGGTATAGATTTGGGTACCCCTCTGGAATTTAGGTGAAGGTACCTGGACCTAATTTGTAATATAATCTGTCTTGGTACATTCTTCTACCAAAAGTGTTTCATGAAGGGAGGAAGATAGCAAACCTACAATAACAATTCTCAGAGGGGGGAGGTGAGAGGACTGCTTGGTCATTTTATGTTATTTCATACCAACTGAACCCATACAGAAAAACTTTAGTGGATATTGAGCAGCTTCTACTATGTTAGTGAAATTGAGAATAAAGATACATCAAATGATTTTTTACACCAAGATAAATGACTACTTTTTCACAGAAGTTCAAACTTTAATGAAGATAGAGAGTAGAAGGCCTAGAGAGAAGTGAGAAGGGAGGACTTAAGGAATCCAATATTAACAATTGAACAAGGCATAGTGTAAAAAGATATTATGAACAATATTACAGAAATGAATTTAAATTTTAAACATATTGGTCATAATCCTAACAATTTAATCAAGAAACAGAAACTCACAGAATCTCATAATGATTACTGTTAGAATTTCTCTGAACAGGCTTTTCGAAAACTCAAAACTAAATAAACTATAATAGAGTAGAAATATGTTTATATGTAGTGATTATATAAGTAAACCTTGTTATAGTACAATAAATTTTATTAATAATGTTCTTAAGTAAAACAGTAAGTGGCTTGCACTATATAGATCAGAAGTGGGTAGGGGCAATACTATATATGTTTCATGTTGATGTGTTTATTATTCTATAGATACAATGTATATCACACCATTTTATTATTAATAACTTTTATTATCTATTCTTTTATCTTCAATACTTTCTGTGCTTTGTGGCCTTTATGAAAAAGCAATATGATTTCTACTTTGGAATATATTTATGAACATCTCTGATAAATTTACAATTTTTACTTTGTATTTTGACATTTTTATGTATAAATAGGCATTCAGAATTTATTGAAAATGATTAAAAGAAAGGCAAATATAAAAAGCTGAGAAGTCAACAATATGCTTCACAATTTCTAGGCAGGAATTATGTCCAAGGCTGTGATGCCTCTTGCTCAGTAAAGGGCGCTGAGGTGAACCACTCAGAAACAGTTTCAGGAAACAATTTCTGCCTTATTACATGTGAACAACTATTAGAACTTATATAGTGGAAGCTTATAAATTGAGAATAAAGATACATCAAATGATTTTTTACACCAAAATAAATGACTATTTTTTCACAGAAGTTCAAACTTTAATGAAGATAGAGAGTAGAAGGCCTAGAGAGAAGTGAGAAAGGCTTAAGGAATCCAATGTTGGATTGGTTAGCACATTCACTTGGATTGGACAATGAGCACTCATAAGACCAGGGTCTCTATGTAGAAGAAGCACATAAAAGGAGATGTTAGGAGTGCAGACTGGTCTGCAGGCTGGCTACGGGCAACTCATACTAATTCAAAATTCAGTGATCAGAAAACACTCAGGAGCATGGTGTATTTTCTTTCTTATTTAGAAGCACAGAATGCCAGGTAAGCTCTCTGCCAGGTCGTGCCTATGTTTTCTCCTACAATTATGTTATACAATTACAGAAGTGAGGAGGAAGACCAATCCTTGAGCATGTTCACCTTTATGATGCCTATTCTTGAGTTACTCAGCCACTTCTGCAGAGCTTGGAGATTTCTGTGCAGTTCTCTACTTTGTAAGCTTCTTATGCTGTTTTAATCAATACCATGGAAAACTAGGAGAGTCATTTTGTCTCAAATGTGGTTTTTATTGAATTCTATGGCATATATATGATGTCTGTTACCCTTTAAGTAGAAATCATATTAATATGGTAAATTAAAATTTGCTTCAATAAAATGTTTGGGACAATGTACTTTAAGTGTACCACTGTATATATATGTATTGATAATTGTCTAAAGTTCACAGTAATCTACTTCCTATTTGCAGTATCCCACTCCCGCATTGAGGATATTAAAATTATAGATACTCTAACAAGTTTTGGAAGATATAACTGTGATAAAAACAACATACTGCAGAATTCACATATCCAGTTGATTTTGAATTTTATATAAGCAACTTCTAGATAGGAATAACTACTCTGTTTATTGAAGTTCAAACTTAACTAAATTCCTAGTAATTTTCAAACTTTTTATTTATTTACTAATAAGATGCACAATAATCAATCAATCCTGTCTAATTTACCTTTCTCACTTGTCAAGAGGCATTAATCAATCCTGTAAAATGACAACAAATATAAGTGTTTTGAAAGATAAATTCAGAATTAAAAAAAGAAAGAAGTCGCTGGAGAAGAACCTGGCTGAGAGGAGAAATCAGAAGAGTTTTCTAGTGGACTTGAGATACTGGGAGATGGGAAAGGAACTAGCCTTCTGAGAGCATTTTGGATGACAATTTTGTATTCAGAAGAGAATATTTCCAACTTTAATAGAGCAGTATTGCCTTTCAGGAGCTGTTAGAGTCTGGCCCATGTGGCATTTAACTAAAAATAAAGGAGGAGACTCAGCACATGATGGGGTCACAGGAGATTCCGTTTCAATGTTCAGTTTCAAACAGTAGACATTTATTAAAACAAAGGAAATGAAAGCTTGCTTGGTTGATCAGGCCATGGCCTTTGCTCCTGCCAGAGAAGTAGTACAGCTTGTTTGAACATCAGAGACGAATGACTCTGCAAAGTCTGGTGGGAGAGGTGCAACCTCCCATTGACTCATCTCAAAGCTGCCAGACATGAGAGTCACAAATGGCCACACCCTGAAGTGCCTCTGGCAGGATTAGTGCTCTCAAAATTTCCCAGCTGGCTGTTTGTTATTTATCTCTTTCAAAGTTTCCATATGCTTTCTATATAAAAATAATTTTCTTCTATTCATTATTCAGATTTAGAATTTGCTCATTTTTAATCATTATTATAATAATGAGAACAATTCTTCCTCTGATGTGTATGTTTACTTCCACATAGTTAGCTCCATTTAACCATATTATTTGTCTCTATGGTGTCTGCAAAATAAAGTGGGAATGCTAGTGACTACACCATCGTTAGGGATGTGAGATCCTAAGTGAGTTGTCCAATCCCTTTTCTATCAGTCTACAGCAGAACTGACTCTTGGATTGCTTTGTCTATAGCTGTGCTGTTCTGGGGAAAAAATACAAAGTGCATGTTTAACTGACTGAAAAAATATGTTAAAAATAGTGTAAAATTAGTGCTAAAGTCACGAAACAGGCTGGTAATTGGCATACCTAAATCAAGTATAAAATGGCAAATCTATGTCTAAAGCTTTCACTATTATGACAGTTACTAGTTATATTATATGCTGTAAACTTAGACAATAAGTCACACACATGTAAATGTAGTAATATTTATGCTTATTTTAGATCTATTTTTCAAATAAAAAAATAAGTGCATTCCTTCACCACAACCTGTTGGAGAAGTTAAAACAATCTACGTTTTGAATATCTCCATTAATTGTGACTGATAGTTTTGCTGGGTATAATAGTGTGGGGGCTGGAATGTGTGTTTTCTCAGAGATTGGAAAATATTTTCCCAGGCTCTTCTGCATATCTCCATTTCTATTCATAGCATTTTAAACTTCTAAATAACATTTTTTTCTATGATACTTTAATGTGCATTTTTGACTGTGATTTGTTTTAAATATCAAATATTTATAAAATTTATGTATTGTACAGTTTTATAATGATATTCTTAAGTTGGTCTTTGTTTTCCAGGAAAATGTAGAAACTGAAACATAAGTCATTTGTTAAAGAATTGGTTTTTGCTTATTCCATGTTATAAAATCCAGAGAATTTTCTTCTTCTTGATAGAAACTTCACTTTAAAAAATTCTGCCTTTTTTATGTTAGTATCTACATTAATACTGAGAAAAATGAAAAGATAAGTTTCAAAAAGAAATGTTTATCTCCAAGGTACTAAACTCCAAAGCAATTCATACTTCTTTAAAAATGTGTATTTTTTTCAACCCTGCATTGGACACTGTATCAGAAGAGACTTCTCACCTTCAGATTTCTTAGACTCATGGCAACTCCATTTGTGTCTGCAATTGGAAATATTTAAAAGAAAGAGTTTTCACGGTAAAAAGCAATCCATTAGAAAAATCAATTATGCAAAAGAATACCTGTGTGACTTTCTGAATGTTCATGCAGGTTCTGCCCACTAGGCTTTAAAATTGCCTCAAATATAAGAGACATGGACACAAAATTACACCTCTAGCTAAGGTTCAATTGACATTTGACAGCTACTGGGGAGATGTTGTCTACAACTATAGACCTTTGTTACCATTAAGGGTAGTAATTACATTTGCTTTTACCTTATTTCACACATGTATTCAAATGCATATATGTTTGACTCTTACCCCTACCTCCCTATCATTGCTGTTAATACCCTTTCTCTTTGCAATTCTCTCTCTCATGTTTAATTTATGCCCCATTGAGATCATTCAGCACTGTCTGTGTGTTCTTTGGTTTGGAGCTTTCTGTTGTTGGAGCTTAATGAGCTCAATAATTGAAATACAATTAAAGACATTGTTTCCCATCCTCCTGAGTTTATCAATAGACAATAATAGATTAGAGGTAATTGGTAGGGATCCACAAGCTACTTCCTCTTTCTTATTGTTGCTAGTGCTGGTCTTGGATGTGCCCAGTGTAGGTAAGCGCAGTTTTTGTTTTTTTATTTGTTTGTTTGACAAACTCAAAATCACACCCCTAGCTAAGGTGCTATTGATATTTTATAACTGGTTGGAGAGGGAAAGTTAATTTTCCCTAAAAGTGTAAACTCTAATATGTCAACACCCCAATAGTAGATAGAAGAAAAGATAGCACAAATTGGTCTTTTGAAGTTTAAAGCAAAAGAATGCTGTCCTAATTAGGATTTATTGCTAAGAAGAGACACTATGACTTTGACAATTCTTCTAAAAAGGAAACATTTAATTGTGACTGGCTTATAGTTCAGAGGTTTAGCCCAATATTGTCACTGAAAGAAGCTTGGTGGCATGAAAGCAAACACAGCATTGGAGGGGTAGCTGAGATTTCTACATCTAAATTGACAGGCAGCATGAAAAGATTGAGACACTGGGCCTGGTTTGAGCATTTGAGACTTCAAAGCCCATCTCCAGTAACACAGTTCCTCCAACAAAGACACACCTACTCCAAGACCACATCTCCTAAGAGTGATTCTCTCTGTTGGTCTATGGGAGCTACTTTCATTTGAAACACCATCACCACGGATACAAATTTCGGTGGGTATGGAAGGGAGATGAATATGGATGATGTTTGGAAAGAGGAAGATAAATATAATCAAAACATATCATTATGAAAATTTAAAAACCTTAATATAATATATCAATATATTAAAATTAATTGATATAATTGTTTCTAGTCTAGAGAATAACATTTTTATAGCTCTTCACCAGACATTCTACAACTCTTATATATTTATGGACCCTGCTTCAACAGTTTTCAACAGGCTTCAACAGCCATCAATATACTGTTTAGAACTGGGTCCAGAAACATTGTTCTCTCCTTTGTGGACAGATTCTTCCCATGTCCCTGTATTCACTGCATTTCTTTGCAAGGAAAGGCATTTCCGATTGAGACTGGGGGGATATATACATACATATATATGTATATATATCATGAAAATGTGAGCCTGAAAATGGAGTGGGATTTTAAATAATAATTTAGAGCTACTAATGACCATGTTCACAGATTGTACAAAATCCCCCTCTTCAGTAGCATGATGAGCAATATGAAATACTCCAGAGCCCAAATGTTATGATGAGTTCCAGATTCCTGCAGCTTTGTGTAAACAATCCCAGGGAATCTTTCATTGTCCTCTATTCTGCTGGTAAGACATACTAAAAGAAAAGAATATTATCTAAAAGTAAGCCAAGAGAAATGCTTTCCAAGACCTCTCTACTTCCCCAAAGGATTTTTCTGATTCGTTTCAGAATAATACAAATAGAAAGTATTATCTTGAGAAGAACAATTTTAAAAGAAAAGTTTGAAACAAAAATTTAACTACCCATATCCTTGTGGGATGGGGCACAAAGAGAGTTACTTAAATTATAGTCCTGGAATTGGAAATATGCAGAAAACAGAAATTTTAAAGGAATTTAGACAGGCATATTTACCCTTCTCCAATTAGGCAAGAGAACCTCTTGCTACCTATTCCTATCTAATTTCTCTAGGTGGGGGTCTGACTAGGTGAACTGGAAGCAGTTATTTCTGGTTTTACCTGAGGTGTGCATGTCTGGTGGGTCATGGTCCAGGTCCACATTATTCTTAAATTGTCATAGCTGGCCTTCTCAAACCCTACTCAACTTTGCTGATACAGAGAATCAATCTCCAAAAGTCCTAGGATCCTGAAACGAACCCTAATGTCTCCCATTTCCCTCTGCTGCCAGGTCTTTCACTGGGATCCCTTCTACAAGCCTGTGGAGTAACCTGTGTGGTTGTCTCTTTGGCACTGCTAAGAAGGGGTCATTTGGGAAGAGTGGACTTTCTGTAATCACTATACTTTCAGAAACCAGGGGTTCTGTCAGATTTTTGAAAGCTCTGGAGGTTTTGTTTGTTTGTTTGTTTGTTTTGTTGTTGTTTTTGTTTGACTCAGCCTCTGCTATGCACAGTTGTAGAATAAACCTTCATCTTGGAATCTGTGATATTTAATGTTACATTCTCACTGCCATTTGAACTCAGTTTGAAGAATTAACAGAGAAAGGAACTCAATTCTGACTAATTAGTTTCTTGTAAGACTTGTTCACTTGGGAAAAATAGTATTTTAGATGTTCTTACTAATCTATAGAATGTTTTCAAAAAGTAGCACTGAAGTATTAATGGTTATTTATGTCCAACAGTATTTTATCTGATGGAGGTAAATTATTGTGATTTTAAGTAGCTTATTACTAGTTTCTAGGTTTTGTTCCCTAAAGCTTATCAGTATTAGTATTTACAGTAAGAGAATACCTTAAGGCAGATTTCAAGCTACTAATGCATAGAAGGAAATGGTTCCTTTGATACTTACTAAGAATATTTAGAATCATTTCCTCCTCCAACAAAGCTTCCTTCAATATTCTGTAATGGATGGCACATGGGATAATTCTTGCCACTAGCTCTACAGATCACCTCACACACAAAATATATTCACCTAACTTAGTTATATCATCTTTATTCAACTCATACAGTTTTAACATGAATTTGCCATGTCATACATCATCTCATAATGTTTATTGCATCTTTGGACCAATGAAAAAGGATCTGTGAGAATATGAAATAGACCAGTCTATCTTTATAACTTGCTTTGTCATTATCAAGTAATATTGATCCTACATTATAAGCATCTGAATAAGCATCTAGTGTGTCCGGATATATCCTAAAGCTGTGAGAGCACATCACTTACCTGACAAAGGAAGCCAAGATATCTCAACATCATCATATTGATATGGAGAGTTCAGTTGCAGAGTTCCTTCAAAGTGATGTCTATTCAGTTCAAAATGAATTAAAATGAGAAGTTGTTTCTGTATCATAGTAAAATGTATAAAGAAAGGGTTACTTATAAAACTTCTTGATTGTCTTCATTGGTAAATCCCAAGGAAGTGAACAAACCATGAAAGTAATGCTCAATTGTTCTGAAGTCTGAAGAGAACTAAGTTTGATGACTTAAAATGCATCTAATCCAGCACTGAGTATAATCTATCTGGATCTCACTGGATTTGACATTTTTTCCTGAAGTATCCATTAAAGTCAACACATAAAATTGTCAGTTGGGGTTGAAAGGGGTAAATTTAGTGGGAGATCGAGGGCCCCATTGCTAACAAATTTTTATTCTAAAGCATGGGATTACAATAGAATGGGTTTGGATTCTTAAGACCAAATTTGATCATTCATTGTGAAAAAAAGAAGTAATTATGGTCAAGTTTTACATAATATTCTAAATATTGCTTGATTTAGTATCTAGCTTCTTAGAAAACTCTTTTGTTGTTGATGTTGTTGTTATTGTTACTAATGTGACCTTTTTTTTTTAAACCAAGACTATCTGGTGATTTTCCACAATGGTGTGCCATGATAATCATAGCGTTATATCAAGAGAAATCCAGTTCAACTGCTGTCTAATATATTTGCCTGCCTGCTAGAATGTTATGAACATTTTAAGGTTTAGCCTAACTTTGTTATGCAAACAGAATTCTTGACCCTGATTCCTAAAGTCATATCATAGTCAAATCAGACACAAAAACAATCCCATCAGTTTTTAAAGAGAATAGCAGTTATGTATTCCATAGTTTTAGCATTTTTAAAGAGATAAAATGTCTAATGAGAGGTGTGAAATTAATGAAAGAAGAGTGTCATTAAAACTGCCCATTAGAACTGTCATCACCTCCCAGATTTACAACCCAAACGGTGAGTTCTCAATTCTGTGTTTCACCTAAATAATAAAATACTTTTGTTTTTAAGCTGTTTCCAATAGATAGGTAAGAGAGAAGTGGAGAACACATTGTTTGAGGTCATCATAAAATCTTCAGTTGAGTATTCAGTTCATGTGGTGTGTCTACTCCAATTTTCTGTGATCTTTGTAGCTCACTATAACTCTTGTAGTCATTTGTTCCTGTCTTCTTTTTCTTGCCTTCCTAACCAACATTGCAGAATATTTACGTTGCCTTTGAATCCATATTCAGAAATTGGTGCTCAGCAATCTTTAGTGTTCTGTCAATATTTCTGAACCATTCTATGGAAGGTTTTGGATTAATATTGTTTGCTAAGTGTTCTGTATTCAAGTCAAACTAAAGACTATCTAATCCTTATTTTCTTCTTATCCCACAAATCAGTCTTCTAAACTGAATCTTATGGTTCTATTTCTAAATCCAATATAGTTATTTCTGTTTTTAATTAAAGGTATTTAAAAAAATCTTACAGAAGAGCACTGAGTAAGGATAATGTAGACTCCTATTTTTATTTTGTTTTACTTTTGTATTGATTGTTGACACTTAGGTTTCAGCTATGTGAGCATATGTGTACGTTTGTACCTTGTATCATAATTCAAAATCCAGTGTCAAAGAAGTTCATTGCATTAATGTTTAAAACTTTAGCAAAATAATATCTGTTTCCCATTCATTCAGATATACTTATTAATCTATCTTAGTTTCTTTTTCTATGTATGTAACAAATCAACTCAAGGTAGAAAGGATTTGTCTTGGCTCACAACTAAGTCCATCATAGTTAGGAATTCAGTATGGCAGAGGCTAGAAGCAGCTCATCATACTGAATACTCAATCCGAAGTAGAGCAATGCACACATACTGTTTTGTGAAGCTGATCACTCTATATCTAGAGAATGAGTCTCTTTCCAGCCAAAATGGATCCTCCCATATCAACTAAGGTAATGATGATCTCTCCACGGGCATGGCAGATTATAGGTTCTGTCAACTTGATAATTAACAATTACCATGTAGAAACTATGTTCAATATGTTAGAAATGTAAAAAAGCATGACATGATGTCTGTATTGGAAGAGTTTCCATTCTCCTAAGTGAATGTGTTATATACACAAACGAGTGTATGCCTTACCTGAATTCTTGAGAGCAGAGTACAGAAACCTCCCAAGGAATCCAAAATAACAATGATGCCACATTTCAGTGATCTTGTTGCGCATATTCTTCAGTTTTTTGGTCTGAAGTCAGCATGCTGAGTTTTAATTACAGATTTTTAGCATATTAGTCTCTCTAATTGTCTTCTCTTTTCTAAATTAATGTGGTTATTGACAAACAATTGATATACAAGTTTCCTTTTGGTCAAATGGAAAAATAAAAGCTGAGGTATTTTTATAAAGAGACACTTCAGCTTATACTCAGAAGTTAAGCAATTTAGAGAATTTTCCTAAATACAAACTTCCCCTCTATAACATTCTCCTTTTGCCCCAGATTTAAATTTTGTCATGGTAAACCACAACATAGCACTGAGTACAAACACACTGCAGCATATTATGCTTCCACTGCAGCATATATATAAAATTTTATACTGATATACACTGACGTTCAAAATATAAGTGAGTCAAAAATATTAGGACAATATAGCAGATGTTTGACTGTTACTCTTTTGTCTTTTTCCTATACAAAATGCAGGATTCATATAATATACTATGTACCTTAAAGCCTAATGGGGAAGAATTTTAAAAGGGAGTATTAAAATACTTGTGTACTTATTAAACATAACAAAATTTGAATTCCAGTAATACTGAAAAAGGAAAGAGAAGATCATCATTCTTCAAACAGACGTGAAGCCACAGCTTTTATGGGAGTGCTTTCTTGAAAAGTCCATTCATATCTCTCAAATGTGTGAAGTCTGTGCTCTGGCTTCTTGGCTCATACTTGTGGAGCAAGTGTTTCATTACTTCCCCAGACCTGTTTAATTGTTGGCATTATTCTTCATTTTAGAGTCCTAAGGAATTGCTATACATTCTGGTGTCACTGAAGTATTTCAAACATCGAGTGCTCCTCTTAACAGTTAAAAACCTGTCCAGCCTGAGCTGCTCACACTGTTACATTGACTGGAACTGCTTTTCCATGTTCTGTTCCATGATGCTGTTTGAGCAAAATCGTGCCAGTGACCAAATCGCTCTATAAAGCCCTGGGAAGCTGCTTGCTTCATTTCTGAGAAATCACAGGACAGCCCAAGCTTCTGAAGTTTGTGCCCTTATTAGGACTTTGATTGAATGACCTGAAGGGAAAAGAAGCAGTCTATTTTATTTTATTTAAGTTTCTAAAAGGACTTGAAATTGTGTTTGAGTGTTAAGCTAGTTGTAAATATGAAGAAGCAATAAAAGGAGGGGGATAACGACTAATGACTAGATGGTAGAAAAAAGATTAAAGATAATAACAAAAAAGAATTATAAGCATTTCACTATAAAAATGAAATAAAACTCCATCTGACTGTTGTTTCTTGTATTCTAAGAAGGTTCTCCTTAATGAATATTTTGTTGTGATAAAAACTATAAAGCTTTATATGATCTACACGAGCTGCTTCCATATATTGAAAATATCCATATATCTTCTTGAGAATATTTTTCATGAAAATTATGTATCACTTTTAAACATAACATTCTGTCTTAATTCTTATATCTTCTCTGGTATATGACATACTATTAGACTATTCAGGACAAGAAATAGCAATGGTAATAACTATAGAAATATACACTTTCAGACTTATCTCAAACATTAACGCATATGGCTTCTTAAATAACCACATAGAGTACACAGCATGTGAAATATTTTTGTTAACAGTTTATAGAATAAAAAACAAAACACAAGTCCAGGAGATGAAGATGTTTGTTAAATACTAGTCATCAGGCAGCCGGAGAGATGGCTCAGTGGTTTAAAAGCACTAGCTCTCTTGCAGACATAAGTTCAGTTCCCAGCAACCACAAGGTGGTCAGCCATCATCTGTAATTCTACTTTTCAGGGACCGGACAAAAAAGTGTTTTATGAAGTAAACAGATTTCTAAGGTATAATAATAAAATAAGATAATCAAAATCAGTAGAACTGATAACAATAGCTAGAGACTAGGGCATAGTTCTCTGTCTTTGACTGCCAGGTTTTAGGTTTTGCACACACAGTGGAGATTTATAATAGCAATTATTCAAAATTCTTCAAGTTGTCAAAAGTTCCTGCCAGTTTGTGAAAGTTCCTGTTTCAAACACTTCTCAGACTTTGTCTCCTTCTGGCTAGCCAGCCCTTCTCCAACCCATATAGCTACAGCCAGATTCCCAGTGTGCTTTGTCCCAAACCTTTTTTCAGTAAAGTTTGAGAATTCACAGTAGGGAACAACTTTGTGATATTGCTCAGCATTCCAAAATACCAGATAAAAAATCAGGCAAGAGAATGGATTGTCTAGACCCGGGAGGCCTCTACTTGCTTAGTATTGTGCTTGGCACATCTGCTCCTTCTCTCATTCCATGTAACAATGAACAGCACAGATTCTCAGCTCCATTTTAGGATAAGCAAATGAAATGAATATGGAAATGTGAAATTAATTGGAAAAAATTAATAGAGAAAAAGAACTCTGGCATTGTACCCAAGCCTGTGAAATAGAGTAACACTTCTCACTTTGTTTTGTGTGTATTACATATTTCAGTTGGCCATTTCAGCTATCAAATAACTCTGAGTATGTGAATCAAGCAGATGCACTGGTATAAATCCAGGAGTGTTCAAAAGATAAATAAGTACTCTCAAGTTTAGAGAAAAACATACAAGTAAATCTTTCCTGGGGAAAATAAAATGCATTACCATCCTGTTTCCAAATAGTCAAATCATGCTCTAATTTCCTGGTAGGGGGATTCTATTGGCAATCTCTAACAAGCTAAAATAGATTTCAGATTCTGCCATCAGATTCCCCAGTTCTATTCAATGTAATTTTAAGAACATGCATATTTGAGTGACAGTTAACTAAATTTTCTAATTGTTTTAAAAAATACTCTAATTGTTTTAAAAATCATCTCACCAAAAGTCACTCTTTTTGAATTTATAAGTAAAATTAAATAATATCTTTGTATGAAAATATAGACTAATCCTCTGAAAATAAAGAAGCCTACATAATGTTCTTTACTATAAAACAACTGAGTCAATAAATAGACAATAGTGGTGTCAGCATGTAGAATACTTGGCACTTTTGAGGGAGTGGCAGAATTTCCCTAGGGGCAGGCTGCTCCTCCCACACATTCATTCACCAAAGAATTATGAGGCTACTTTGCTGAGTATGGAAATTATTAACTATCCCAATTGTATGCTCGTGAAACATTTATTGAAGCTATTCTAAGTGTGCATTTGTTTACTTTCACCTTTTAAAATAGTTAAATGATCTCAAAAAATGTTGTAGATAAAGTATTTGGCATAAAATATAATATCTATTGGCAGTAGTACCATACAAGTTTCCACTAAAAAGCCAGCCACTAATATATTCACAAGAGCAGTATAAAGGTCATCCATTGCTATTAGAAAACCATTGGACTGAGCACAGGATCCTCAATGGAGGAGCTAGAGAGAGGACCCAAGGAGCTGAAGGGTTTGCAACCTCATAGAAGGAACAAAAATATGAACTAATCAGTACCCCTAGAACACTCAGGGACTAAACTACCAACCAAAGAGAACACATGGTAGGACTCATGGCTCCAGCTGCATGTGTAGCAGAGGTTGGCCTACTCAGTCATCAATGGGAGGAGAGGCCCTTGGTCCTGTGAAGGCTCTATGCCCCAATACAATGAATGGGGAAGTGGGAGTGGGTGGGTTGGTTAACAAGGGGAAAGGTGGAGGGGATAGGGGATTTTCAGAACGAAAACTAGGAAAGGGGATAACATTTGAAATGTAAATAAAGAAAATATCTAATAAAAAAAAACAAGAAAAAAAAAGAGAGAAAAAACCCCATCCATAATACTATCACAATGTTAAAAACATTGGCAAACAAAATATCATAGGATAAGTAATTAAGATAATTTCATGTTAGCTCAGGGAAAGAAGCTTGAAGAACTGGGTTCAATCATTAGCTCTGGTGGAAATAAAGAAAGAAGGAAGAAAATAAAAGAATTAGAAGAAAATATATGAAAGATGTTTAGCCTTTTTTATGAAAGTATAGATAGAAATGTGAATTATGTCATATTATCCTGACCCATTATTAAATAGGTAAAATATTTGTGAGGTTGTATTAGAGACATTGAAGAGGAAATGAATACTCAAGCTGGGTTGGGGAATCACTTGCTAATGCCTTTTCAGGAAGTAATTTAGATAGAACATAAAATTGAAGATCTGAAACTGCATTTTTTAATGAAAAGCACTAAGACACATCTGCCTCTATAAATTCATCAATGGGCTATTAAATATAGCAATGATTTGACAATAAATTCATTAAATGATACAAAGATCAAAGGTGTCAAAAGATGAATCTAATTAAGTACAAATTTCAGCATTTGTTTATTACATATCATAACTAAAAGGCGACAATCAGAAACTATTTGCCAATTATATAGTACATGAGATTATTATCCAGAAGTTATGAAGAACTTCTATAGCTCAACAACAACAAAACTCCCACAAAAGGCTCAAATATTATATGTTTAAAAGGAAATATACATAAGTACAATAAGTATTTAAGTAGATGTGCAAAGTCTTAAGGAAAGTTCAATCCAAACCACAATGCGCTAATACACCCACTAGGAAAGAATCATAACAGTTACTATTCTTTGGCAAGAATTTCCTGTAATTGCAAACTTCATTCATTGCTGGGGGCCAGGGGAGAATTTAAGACATAAAAGTCCACTGTGGAAATGGTTTGGCAACTCCTGATAAAACAACACAGGATTGCCATATGACCTCACAATTGTAAGAAAGTAGCTAAAGGAATTGAAAACTAGAACTAAGTTAAGACACATGCAGCTCTCAGAGCAACATCACTCACAAAGCTAACACAGGGGAACAACCCATGTCTCTCAACAGGAGAGTGAACAAATAAGAGTACAAATAGAGTTCTACCAATGCATAGGACTATATAATATATGTGCATATATGTGTATATTTTAAATAATTCTCTATATTTGTATTTATTACATATATAGTGGAATACTATTTATTCCAAAAGTTTAGTACATGTGTTGAAAGGGAAGAGTCTTGAAAACATATGCTAACTGAAATGGCATGAAAAGATATATGCTGTATGACTTGATTTATGTGAAATGTAGATAGCAAGCTAATTTACATAAACATACCATGAATTATAACCCACATGAAGTAGCAGAGAGCAGAATGAAGGCACCATTCAATCAACATACATTTTCTATTTGGAGTAGTCAAAACTTTTTGAAACCTGGGTGTGCTGACCCTTACCTGATATTGAGAATTAAATCACTTAAATGCTTCTCCGTGTAATATTTTTGAAAGTTCAAACAACCTATAAACTAAGAGAGAATATTTAGAAAACATATATCTGGCTAAAGATATAAAAATTCTAAATCAAGGAAAAAGAGATCATCAATGTGAGAATGGAGAGAGGCTTAGAAAGATCGGAAAGGAGATATGAGAGGGACAAAAGGTAGAAATGGAAACAAAAAGAATGGTGTGATTTTATTACTATTTTGAAATATATTATAAGTAGGTGAATTTCTAAAGAATCTTTTAAAGTAACTGAAAAGATTAAGTACCTATTGAATAATAACTGTAAATATGAAAAAAGTCAGAATAAACACAATGCTACATACAACACTCACAAAAACTAAGTGTATAAAAATATATACACCATTATTTATCACTTGGAAATTTTAAATTTTAAATAAGAATGAATTATCACTGTACACTTATTAGAATGATAAAATCTACTATCACTGAAAATATCAGGAGATTGAAAGCAATAGGAGCCCTTGGTCATTGTTGATGAGTGGGCATAAATACATGTTTTGCGTACTTTGGACTACAAGTGTACCACAGGGTCCAGAATTTCCACCTTAAGGTATTTAATCCAAATGAAATAATAACTTACATTGTATTAACTATTGTCTTGTCAGGTGATGAAATATTTGATAGAAATTGCAAAATAACTTATTTGGTCTGGTTTCAGGAGAATTCCAGTGCATCATAACAATGTATAAGGTAGCATGGTAGTTTCCCTGGTATAAATGTAAGGTAACACCTCACACATCATAGCAGTAAGCAGACAGCTGATCAAGCTCAGACTTTTATCTGCTAAGACCCAACCTATCAATCTACTTCCACTGTCTATAAAACCTACATACTAAAGTTTCCAAAATCCTCCCAACAGCACAAGTCTATTTGAACATCTCACATTCAGTGTCATTCCATATCCAGACCCCAAAGGTTCATAGGCATCTCTTAGTGTAAATTTCATTCAGTCTAACTCAAAATTATTATAGTCTTAGGCATATCAACATTGTTCAAAAGTCCAGGGTTTTATGAAACTCAAATTAAGCTCTTAACTGTGAGCTACTATCTGTTCTTAACTACCAGCTACTATCACCACCTCTGGAGGTGAAGGTGAAGAAAGAGACAAGGATAAGGGAGAGAGATATTCTCCTTTTTTAAAAATCATTTACTTATATATTTATTTACTTACTTACTTACTTATTACATTATTTTAAACTCCAGATTTTATTCCCCTCCTGGGCCATCCTCCAACTGTTATACATCCCATACCTCCTCCCTGACCCCTCTTTCCACAAAGATGTCCCCACCACCCACACCACACTCAAATTGACCTCTGAACACCCTATGGCCTCCAGTCTCTTGAGAGTTAAGTGTATCTTCTCTGACTGAGCCCAGACCCGGCAGTCCTCTCCTGTATGTGTGTTGGGGGTGTCATATTAGTTGAATTAAGCTGCCTGGTTGTTGGTCTAGTGTTTGAGAGACCTCTGGGGGTCCAGGTTAATTGAAACTGCCGGTCCTCCTACAGGGTTGCCCTTCTCCTCAGCTTCTTCCAGCTTTCCCCTAATTCAACCACAGGGGTTTCCAGCTTCTGTCCATTGCTTGGGTATAATACCTGCATCTGACTCTTTCAGCTGATTGTTGGGTCTTTCAGAGGACAGTCATGATAGGTCCCGTTTTGTGAGCACTCCTTATCCTAAGTGATAGTGTCAGGTCTTGAGACCTCACCTTAAACTGGATCCTACTTTGTGCCTGTCACTGGACCTTCTTTTCCTCAGGCTCTTCTCCATTTCCATCCCTACAGTTCTTTCAGACAGGAACAATTATGAGTCAGATTTTTGATTGTGGAACAGCAACACCATCCCTCACTTGATGCTCTGTCTTTCTGCTGGAGGTGGGCTCTACAAATTCTCTCTCTCCAATATAGGGCATTTCATCTAAGATCCCTCCCTTTGAGTCCTGAGAGTCTCTCACCTCCCAGGTCTCTGGTACATTCTGGAGGGTCCCCTCAACCTCCTGCCTCCCAAGGTTGCCTGCTTCCATTCTTTCTGCTGACCATCAGGGCTTCGGTCCTTTTCCCCAGCCCAATGACAGATCATGTATCCCTCTATCCCTAATCCCCTTTCCTTCCCAGGTCCCTCCTGTCCTCCCCCCTTGTGGTTGCATTCTTCTCCCTCCCAAGTGGGACTGAGGCATCCTCACTTGGGCCCTTCAGTTTGTTGACCTTTTTGAGTTCTGTGGACTGTATCTTGGGTATTCTATATTTTTTTATTTTATTTTATTTTTTGGCTAATATCCACTTATAAGTGAGTATATACCATGCATGTCCTTTTTCATCTGACTTACCTCACATAGGATGATATTTTTTAGTTCCACCCATTTGCCTACAAACCTTAGGATGTCCTCTTTCTTAATAGCTGAGTAATATTCCATTGTGTAAATGAACCACATTTTCTGTATTCATTCTTCTGTTTTGGGACATCAGGGTTGTTTCCAACTTCTGGCTATCACAAACAAGGCTACTATGAGCATACTGGAACATTTGCCCCTGTGGCATGGTGGGGCATCTTTTGGGTATATTCCCAAGAGTGGTATTACTGAGTCTTCAGGTAGATCTATTTCCAATTTTCTGAAGAACCTCCAGATTGAATTCCAGAGTGGTTGTACCAGTTTGCAATCCCACCAGCAATGGAGTAGTGTTCTTCTTTCTCCACATCTTCACCAACATGTGCTGTTGCCTGAGGTTTTTATCTTAGCCATTCTGATTGGTGTAAGGTGGAATCTCAGGGTTGTTTTGATTTGCATTTTTCTGATCACAAAGGACTTTGAACAATTATTTAGGTGTTTCCTCAGTCATTCCAAGATTCCTCTGTTGTGGATTGTCAGTTTAGTTCTATACCCCATTTTTTTGATTGGGTTGTTTGGTTTTTTGGTGGTTAGCTTCTGAGTTCTTATTATATTTTAGATATTAACCCTCTATCGGATATGCGGTTAGTGAAGATTTTTTCCCAATCTGTAGGTTGCTGATTTGTCTTATTGGCTATGTCCTTTGCCTTACAGAAGCTTTCCAGTTTCATGAGGTCCCATTTATCAATTCTTGATCTTAGAGCATACGTCATTGTAGTTCTGTTTAGAAAAATTTTCGCTGAGCCTTGGGGTAACTCTAACCAAACAAGTGAAAAATCTATACAACAATATCTTCAAGTCTCTCAAGAAAGAAATCAAAGAAGATCTCAGAAAATGGAGAGATCTCCATGCTCAGGGATTGGCAAAATTAATATAGTAAAAATGGCTATCTTACCAAAGCCAATCTACAGATTCAATGTAATCCCCAACAAAATCCCAATACAATTCTTCAAAGACATGGAGACAGCAATTCTCAAATTCATCTGGAAAGGCAAAAAACCAAGAATAGTGAAAACAATACTTAACAATAAAAGAATGGCTAGAGGAATCACCATCCCTGACCTCAATCTTTATTACAGAGCAATACCGATAAACATTCCATGGTATTGGTACAGAGACAGACAGGTTGATCAATGGAATAGAATTTAAGACCCAGAAATAAAACCACACACTTAGGTACACTTGATCTTTGACAAAGAAGCCAAACATATACAATGGAAAAAAGAAAGCATCTTCAACAAATGGTGTTGTTCTAACTGGCTGCCGTTATGTAGAAAATGAAAATAGGTCCATATTTGTCACCTTGCACAAAGCTCAAGTCCAAGTGGATCAAGGACCTCAACATAAAACAGATACACTGAATCTAATAGGAGAAATATTTTCAATAGGTAATGTTACAGAGTAAATATTCCAAATAAAGCAGTAAGGCAGTGCCCTTGTTTCTATTTGAAGCCATATGGGCATAGGAGTGCCTGCATTTCTGTCATCTTTCTGCCTCTGTCCCCCAAAATTAAATGACCTGTTAAGCTCTACTCATAAGAACTTAGAACATCTCTGTGCTATAGCTCAAAGCATGTCCAAATTTCTCTTACAAATTCATTCTAAAGGCCTAAGAAATGGTGTTCAGATTTATTACAGCACAGTGATAGTCCCACTTACAGATAGGATGTTTTGTATTAGTTATTTTTATCATTGCTGTGAAAAAATTCCTAAAAACATAAGAGATGATTTATTTTACCTCATGATTTCTGAGGGATTTCCGTCTGTCATAGAGGTTAAGACATCATAATACAGCATGAATCAGCTGCTTCTCATATTACTGGTTGATAAGGAAGCTGAATCAGGACAGAGAATAACATGCCAAGACCAAAACTAAGGGTCTTACATCTATCATCCAGGCCCTGCTTCTTAACAGTTCCATTGTCTCCCCAAATAATACCAACATCTGTAATGAGGGATCCAAAAATACATGAGCTTGTTGTGCACATTTCATATTAAAATCACAATGAGGAACTGCACATACACTGGCACATGGGTGTTTAGTGCAGACTTCATTCATCAAAAGCTCAGTACAGCCAGGAAGTGACTATGTAAGCAAACTTGGCATATCATACAATAAATAATATTCAACAGTAACAAAAATGAGCTATCAACCCATGAAACAAATATTCATGAAATTTAAAACACATGTCACTAATAGAAAAATCTAAAGAGGCTATGTATTATTACTCCAATCACAAGAAAGTCTGAAAATGGACAAAACCATAAGACACAGATTAATGCTTATCTGTAGTTCAGCCGGTGTTGGGGGAAGAACGACAGAATTAGGCAACAAATGAGGGATTTTTTTAGGGTTGCTGAAACAATTTTTGAATTATACAACAGTGGTATATACAAGATGTAATCACTTGTCAAAGTTCATAAGATTTTATAGCAAAAAGGATAAGCTGAATTATAGCAAAATTTCAGAAACATAGTTTGTAGCATTACAATATGGGATTTAAAACCTGACAAAACAGAATAATTTGTCATTCAGTTGTGAAACAACCCTAGGGACATAAGAACCCCTGCCCAGCCAGTGGCATGGGTTCCTTTCAGTTTGAGCCATTTCCCTGAGTGGACCTTGGTTATGAGCTCTGTGCCCAATCCCACAACACCCAGGTGCTCTATCATGCCCAGGATCATAGGATCACAGGATCTCAGGATCGTGGTCACACCAGGATTTCAGGATCTCATAGGCAGCTTGATTCCCAGGAGCTTTTACACCCAGAATCTCAGGATCACAGTATCAGCGAGACAGCTGGACTCTGAGGAATTCCAATACAACAAAGATAACGGGAGAGACAGGCTCCAGTCAGAGACAGTGAGTGCAGGTAGCACTAGAGATAACCAGACGGCAAGAGGCAAGGGCAAGAACATAAGCAACAGAAACCAAGGTTACTTGGCATCATCAAAAGCCAGTTCTCCCACCATAGCAAGTCCTGGATATCCCATCACACTGGAAAAGCAAGATTCAGACTTAAAATCACATTTCATGATACTAATAGAGGACTTTAAGAAGGACATAAAATTACTCCCTTAAAGAAATATAGGAGAATACAGGTAAACAGGTAGAAGCCCTTAAAGAGGAAACACAAAATTTCCTTAAAGAATTACAAAAAAATACAACCAAACAGATGAAGGAATTGAACAAAACCATCCAGGATCTAAAAATGGAAGTAGAAACAATAAAGAAATCACAAAGTGAGAGAACCCTGGAGATAGAAAACCTAGGAAATAGATCAGGAGTCATAGATGAAAGCATCACCAGCAGAATACAAGAGATAGAAGAGAGAATCTCAGGTGCTGAAGACACCATAGAAAACAATGACTCAATAGAAAAAGAAAATGCAAAATGCAAAAAGCTCTTAACCCAAAACATCCAGGAAATCCAGGACACATTGAGAAGACCAAACCTAAGGATAATAGGTATAGAAAAGAGCAAAGATTCCCAATTTAAAAGGCCAATAAATATCTTCAACAAAATTATAGAAGAAAACTTCCCTAACCTAAAGAAAGAGATGCCCACGAACATACAAAAAGCTTAGAGAACTCCAAATAGACTGAACCAGAAAAGAAATTCCTCCATTCACATAATAATCAAAACATCAAGTACACAAAACAAAGAAAGAATATTAAAAACACTAAGGGATAAAGGTCAACATATAAAGGCAAACCTATCAGAATTACACCAGACTTCTGGCCAGAGACTATGAAAGCCAGAAGATTCTGGACAGAGGTCATACAGACCCCAAGAGTAGACAAATGCCAGCCCAGGCTACTATACCCAGTAAAACTCTCAATTAATGTAGATGCAGAAACCAAGATATTCCATGGCAAAAGCAAATTTACACAGTGTCTTTCCACAAATCCAGCCCTAATAGGATAACAGATTGAAAACTCCAACATAAGGAGGGAAACTACATCCTAGAGAAAGCAAGAAAGTCTTATTCCAAAAATACCAAAAGAATGTAGCCACACAAACATAATTCTAACTCTAATAAAAATAACAGGAAACAACAATCACTATTCCTTAATATCTCTTAACATCTATGGACTCAATTCCCCAATAAAAAGATATTGAATAACAGACTGGAAGTGTAAACAGGACCCAGCATTTTGCTGCATACAGGAAACCCACCTCAGTGACAAAGACGGACATTAACTCAGAGTCAAAGGCTGGAAAACAATTTTCCAAGTAAATGGTCTCAAGAAACAAGCTGGAGTAGCCATTTTAATATCTAATAAAATTGACTTTCAACCTAAAGTTATCAAAAAACATAAGAAAGGACACTTCCTACTGGTCAAAGGGAAAATGTACCAAGATGAACTCTCAATTCTGAACATCTATGCTCCAAATTCAAGGGCACCCACATTCATAAAAGAAACTTTACTTAAGCTCAAAGCACACATCGCACCTCACATAATCATTGTGGGAGACTTCAACACCTCACTCTCAGCAGTGGACAAATTATGGAAACAGAAACTAAACAGAGACACAGTGAAACTAACAGAAGTTATGAACCAAATGGATTTAACAGATATCTATAGAACATTTCATCCTAAACCAAAAGAATATAACTTCTTCTTAGCACCTCGTGGTACCTTCTCCAAAACTGACCATATAATTGGTCACAAAAGAGGCCTCAGTAGATACAAGAAGATTCATATAATCCCATGCATGCTATCAGGTCACCATGGACTAAGGCTGGTTTTCAATAGCAACAAAAACAATGGAAAGCCCCATATAAGTGGAACAACTCCACTGAAGCTAATAAGCAAAAACACACTAACCCATGTAATTTTAGAGATGAGTAAAGTCTATAAGATTAATGGAAAAATAAACTGTGTATGTCACTGTGCTGTAGTAGATAAAGTTATTTTCACACAGATTCACCTTGACAGGCCACTGAGCACTCCATGTAATTACTGATGACCCATTTACGGTAAATGGAATCAAGCGTCCTTCTGGCAGGTAAAACATTCAAATAAGCAAGAGAAGAGGCTAGAACAAACCATATAATAGTAGATTTGAGGTGGAGTTGTCAAATTAAACTCATATTTGCTTGATTTTTATGTCTATCTATATATAATTATATTATACAGTACAAATGTATTTCAGTATTTATAACAAGCTAAATAATGTATATTTATGTACTTGTATGTGTTATTAACACATACATCTAATTGTTATGTTGGCTCATAAAGCCAAGTAGAAAAGATAACCAGCATACAGTATTCTTACTATCTAATACTTTTAGAATGGTATAAAATGTGCCAAGTTTCCTTGGAAAGTTTGCTGAATCTACAAATGGCATATGTATAAATATATGATACTTTAGTTATATAAATAGATGTTTGTATAAATAAGTGGGGAAGGTCCTAGAAATTTCTAAGGGGAAGAATTTAAAATGATATTTGCAGATAATTCATCTTAAAGAAGTAGAATATATTCTCTCTACTTTATTTTTTCTTTTTTATTAGGTATTTTCTTTATTTATATTTCAAATGTTGTCTCCTTTCCTGGTTTCCTCTCTGAAAACTCCCTATCCTGTCTCCCCCCCCCCCCCGTTCACCAACACACCCACTCCCACTTTTCTGTCGTGCAGTTCCCCTACACTGGGGGATAGAGGCTTCACAGGACCAGGGGCCTCTATTCCCACTGATGACTGACAAGGCCATCCTCTGCTACATATGTAGCTGGAGCCATGGGTTCCTTCATATGTACTCTTTGGTTGGGAGTTTAGTCCCTGGGAGCTCTGAGGGTACTAGTTAGTTGTTCTGAGGGTACATATTGTTGTTCATCCTAAGGGGCTGCAAGCCCCTTCAGCTCCTTGGGTCCTTTCTCTAGCTCCTCCACTGGGGACCCTGTGGGGAAAGTATTCTCTCTGCTTTAATGTAGAGTGTACTTGTGAGTCTGTTCTGTAGAATATTAGAAAGGAGGAAACATGAAGAAGGAGTGATTTCATGGTAGGAAATCAGCTTTAAATCATGGTTTCAATCAGCTCTAAAGCCCAATGTCAAAGCCTAATGTCAAGAACTAGTCATATTGGTACTAACAGTACATGTGCTTTAAATGTGTATGAAAATGGCTTTTAACTCAGTAATGTACCTCCTAAAAATCAGCACCACATGTACCATGTCCAGCAGTGTGCATGACTGTCAATGTCATTTAGAACACAGAAAGTCTGTGTTACTGAAAATCACAGGCAACTGAGGAATCACAATGTATATATAATATGTATTCCAAATGGGTCCCAGATCAAAGGAAACATATTAAGAGTATAGCATTTTTTTTTTCCAAGACAGGGTTTCTCTGTGTAGCCCTGGCTGTCCTGGAACTCATTCTGTAGACCAGACTGGCCTTGAACTCAGAAATCCTCCTGTCTCTGTCCTCCTGTCTCTGCCTCCCAAGTGCAGGGATTAAAGGAATGAGCCACCGCCGCCCAGCACAAGAGTATAGCTTTAAAAAGTAAAGATGAGATACTTTTCCCTGAAGAAAATGATTACAACCCAGGTATCTGATAAAATATCTGTGCCTAAAATACACAAATAATCTTTGAACTCAACAGCAGCACAGCCATAGTGTCTGAATTTGAAAGTGAGTGCAGAGAACTAAAACTACTACCTCTGCAGTAATTTGGTGAGTATAAAATTCTACTAAAATAGATGGTTTTAATTATTTATATAATTTTCAAATTTTATTTAAAACATATTTTAATATTTTCCTTTCAAGATTGTAATATTGCATACTTTTAAACTTTCTTTTTCTCCTTCCAAACCTTTGTATATATCCCTTTCTTTCTCTATTTCAAATTCATGGCTTGTCTTCATTAATTGTTTCAAGTATTATTTTATTGAGTAGCTCTGCATGTAAGTTTATAAGGAAAATTGGTCTGTAAGTCTTTGTCTTTGTTGAGTCTTTATGTGTTTAGTTATAAACTGATCAAATGTAAAAAGAAAAATTGAGATAAATGGATAATATATTGATTGAAGTAACACCTCTGCAAATGAAACAAAAGGCTAGTTATACTTAAATGTCATCTAAAAGAACTAAATTGACAGTCCTTACTGTGGTAAACCACACATTTGGGTCACATAATTTCACAACCTAATAGGACATCAGTATTGGGAATTAACAGATCTATTTAATATGATTCCCCCTAGAATGGCAGTTGTTAACATTTGATTACATTATTAAACATTAATTGGAATATCTTTCCAGGAGGAGGGAAGAAATGGTCATACAAAATCCAAATAACATATATAGGAGACACAGTATCACAGCAAACTTCCTTTTCCTCTGACTCTTACATCCTTCCTCCCTCCTCTTCCACAGTGATCCCTGAGCCCCTGTAAGCAGAAGTGTTTATATACCTGTTAGTTGAGACTGGAATGGTCTCTGCATTTGATTAGTTATGAATTTTGCTTCTTATTGATTATCCTAAGGTAATATACATACAGGTAACATGGTACAGCATGAACAAATTATACTTATGAATGAATATAGGGTGGGTATTTTATATATATGATATGTCTTTTGTGTGGTATTGAACTTGAACATTTATAGAACTTTTCACAAATTGAAGTTTTTTTGAAGGAGATCAAGATAAGTGGTGAAAAACTTAAGGTTAAGAGTAAAAAAAAAGAACTCATTTAAGTTTCTCTCCATTTAGTTTGATATTGGCTATAGGGTAGCTTTAATTTTTTTAATTGTGTTTAGGTATGTCCTTGTATACATGATCTCTCCAGGAGTTTATCATGAAGAGGTTTTGGGGGTTGTCAAAGGCCTTTTCTACATCTACTGAGATAATCATGTGATTTTGTTTTCTTTCAGTTTGTTTATATGTTTATATTTACTGATTTTCATATATCAAACCATCTGTGCATTTCTGGGATAAAGCCTACTTGATCACAATACATATGTCCTCTTTTTGCTGTGTTCTTGTATTCAGTTTTCAAGTATTATTTTATTGAATATTTCTGCATGCATGTTTATAATGGAAATTGGTCTGTAATTCTTTTTCTTTGTTGAGTCTTCATGTGGTTTGAGGATCAGGGTAACTGTGGTCTCATAAAATGAACTGTGCGGTGTTTCTTCTGTTTCTGAATTGTGAAATAATTTAAGGAGTGTTGGAATTAACTCTTCATCTCTTGTCATTAGGCGAGTCTTCCAGTGAAGGGACTGGATTTCATTTAACTGAATTGTTGGCTAAGTGGGTCCCATGGAAATTCCAAAACAACACAGGCTGTTGCTAAAACAAAGGGTTGATCCCCACAAACTGACAGCAGGGCCCTTTATCAAGGATAACACCCACAAAACTCACTGAAAAATGGAGAAACCGAGCTGGTGACTACATGTGGATTCTTCACCCCATGTTCTACTCTCTCTGGTGTGGGAAGGTACTCTGCCAGCTGCTGAAAGTAAAATACTGACATCAACCCAGCCACAAAACATGTGATTGTCCTACCTGAAAACTATTATTAAGTAATGGTAGCACAGAACTTTTTGCAGTAGATAACCAATGTTTGATATAACTGACGGCCCACTCCAAAAAAGGAACCCATACCTAACACTGCTTAGTTAACCAATAACCATAGACTATATAGCCCAGAGACCTAGGGTAAAACCAAACACAACTGGTCAAAACAAAACCATAAGAGAATTCCTAAAGATATGCTGCTATACTCATAGATCAGCAACTTATTTGGTTGTTATCAGAGAGGCTTTCTCCAGAAGCATATGGGAAAAGATACACAGACCCACAGTCAGACGATATTCAGAAAGAGAGTCTAAATTGGAGGTCTCAATCAAATCCATCCACTCAGAGCTCAGAGAATCCTGCATTAGAGAAGGTGAAAAGATTTTAAGAGTCAGAAGGATTGAAAGATAGCAGGAGAACAAAACCCTCAGAATCAACTAAGCAAGTCACAAACTGAAGCATCAAGGATGGAAACTACATGGGTTTATACCAGATGCACTGTTCATAAATTATAGCTTTTAGCTTATTATTTTTATGGCACTCTTGACTGTGAGAACAGAATGAGTAGGTCTAAAACTCTTGTGCCTGCTTTTGAAACTCTTGCAACTTCATTCTGTTGGGTTGCCTGTCCAACTTTGATATGATAGTTTTTGCTTCATCTTATGTTGTGTTTTGTCATGTTTGGTTCTTATCTCTTAGAAGCTTGATGCTTTCTAATGAAAGAAAGAAATGGAGCAGATCCATAGGGAAGGTGTGGTAGGAAAACTAGGAAGACTAGAGGAAGGGGAAACAATAATGAAGATACATTGTATGAGAAAAAAAAACCATTATCAATAAAAGTTTAAAAAATATGAAATAAAGGTCAAAAGTGAGGTACAAGAATAAGACTACATTTTAGCTTACTTGTAGCAATAATATTTGGATCTACATTGAATAAACAATTAGAATTGGTAAAAAGAGAATCAGCAGGGATACAAACACTGCTGATGTTTGAAATCCATGACATGTTCCCACAGAACTGACAAGCATTGGTTCAAAGGCAGGGTGAGAATTGTTGGTGAACAAACTTGAGGAGAGATTGAAGAATGGAGATGAATTCTCTAATTCAAATATCTGTTTTTACTAAGTCATGTGACAGCAAGTCTATTTGTAGCCACATCATAGACTTGTGGGATAATCAAAAGCAACAACAAAGATATTAAGTATTTCCACCATAGTGACATGAAAAGTGTTAAGGTAAAGAACAATGAAAACTACATGGACATCAGAAAACACATGGACCCAGATAATTAATTGCAATTTTGCATAGTTAGTAATAGTTACATTATTTTTAAAATTTCAGTATAATGAAAGAAGGAGCTGTGTTTAGTTAGGTATATACTCTTTATCACCAAACCCATAAAATCAAATGATAAAAGTTCATTACTGACCAAATTTTAAACATTTTTCCCCCGAGGTCGTAGAAGAATTTGAGATCCAGAATCCTATTATTTTGTTATTTCAATCCCTCTAATGTACCACCCTTGCTTTTTCTTAAATTTACAGCTTCCTTTTGTTTTATTGTTGTAACAAGTACACACATACATATACACATATATATTATTGAGAAATATTTCATATAATATATTCTTATTATGGGTTCCCTTCCCATAACTCCTCCCATATTCTTCCTGCTTCTTCCATACCCACCCAACTCCACAACTCTTTTTCTTTCTTTCTTCCTTCCTTTCTTTCTTTCTTTCTGTCTGTCTGTCTGTCTGTCTGTCTTTCCTTCTTTTTTTCTTTCAAAAGCAACCAGGCAAACAAACAAAAGCATACAGAACAGACCTCCAGAGGAGTGAAAATGACACCAACCCACCCACAAAACTTTTGATTGAAAATGTTCCTGTCTAAAAGAAATGCAGAGACAAAGATGGAGCAGAGACTAAAGGAATGACCAACCAATAACTGGCCCAACTTGAAACCCATCCCATGGGCAAGCACCAATCCCTGACATTAATAATACCCTCTTATGCTTGGAGACAGGAGCCTGGCATAACTGTCCTTTGAGAGTCTCTATCCAACAGCTGATTGAAACAAATTCAAATACCCACACCCAAACATTGGACAGAGGTCAGGGATTGTTATGGAAGAGTTGGGGGAAGGATTGAAGGTTCTGAAGGAGATGAAAACCTACAGGAGGACCAACAGATTCAACCTGAACCATTCGGAGCTCTCAGAGACTGAGCTAGCAAAGAACACACACGAGCTGGAACAGAGACCTCTGGCACATAACTGACAGTGTGCAGTTCAGTGTCCATGTGCCCCCCCCCAACAACTGGAGTGAAGGCTCCCCGTAAAGCTGTAGCCTAACTGTGATATCTCTTCCCCAATAGGACTGCCTTGTCTGGCCTCAGTGGGAGAAGATCTGCTTACTCTGGTAGAGGGTAGGGAGATAACCTGAGGGGGAACTCTCTCAGAGGAGAAGGGGAGGGATGATGTAGGGAAGGTCTCTGTGAGAGAGGTACCAGAAGGAGGGGCAACATTTGGGGGTGTAAATAAATAAATATTATAGAAAAAAATCACACATAGACAGAGGAAGAGAGAGAGAAACAAAACCCATAATCTAAAACCATAATATACCTGCAAAAGACCAGTAAAACAAGAAATGCCCAAACAAAGCAATATGAATCAAAAGTCCACTGAGCTTCAGGTGTCATATTTTGAGGTTTTGAAAAGAAAAGGTCTAAAAGAAAGTGCCTTAGCAGAAGTATCTTGTCATAGCATTCCCACTGCCTTTATTAACAGATTCATTCTTGATTTCCACTTTGCAAGTTTTGAGATTTATGAAAATGGTAGTCCTTGATTCTGCCCTATAAATTTGACAGCATCATATCATGAAATCTAGCATCTAAGATTTCTGAAAACTGCTGTGAAGTACGCCAGTCCCTAGCCATCTATGATATTGTTTCTTGTTCATGAGATCATGTCTAAATCTCACTATCTGTATCCATCTCTGTTTATCTAGACTGTTTTTTAAGTTTCAATCTGTCTGCTCATCCAGGAAACCTTATGTAATTACTCAAACAGTCTGCCTGTGCCAACCTCTGCCTATCTTTAACTTTTCTCATCCAGGACAAAGGACATTATTTAACTATGTGGTTCTGTTTCTAAAAAAAGATCTGCCTCATGTGATGTGCTAACCCAGCTTACACCTGGCTACAGGCTGCCTCTTAAACAGCAGGGACTCAACAAACAGCGACTACAGCAAAGCTTTAAATTTTAGGAGAAGACCAAAAGGTAGACATTTCATTCCTTCTTAAAAGGGGGAATCAAATACCCACGGGAGGAGTTG